>NC_142009.1:337434056-337451811 GCF_049901735.1 Notechis scutatus | reverse complement strand
GCTGTTCCTCCTCCTCCTCACCCATCTCGGACTCCAAAGGAAACTGCCTCTCAGGCTGGGAAATGCAGGGCTCTATCTCTGTGTCCGACGCTGAGCATCCATCAGAGCCTTCCCCAGGCTCCAGAACTGGCCCAGGTTCTTCTCCTACCTCCTCATCGTCCAAGTCTGCCACCAGCTCTGCTGGCAGCTGATGGGCCACAACACCTGGTGCCTGTCTGAGGGCACCCCTCAAAACTCCTTACCAACTCCCCTCCCTCACTTCTGTCCCACCTTCAACTTGCAACCAGCATCAGAAGGAATGGGAAAAACTACTTCGCTGCCAGAACAGATGACATGACATCATCTCAAGTTCCCAACTTTCAATGGGATGTTCAGAAATGACCAAGATCTGCTTATATTAAAGGAACAAAATCTGAATGCCGTTGAAAGTCCAGATTTAACCTTGAAAGCCCCACGTGGTTTGGCACAAAGGCACCAGCAAGACTATCCTGCACTTTCTCCAACCCCTCCCCCCTATTTTTAATTTTTATTTTCACTGTATTTTATGCAGTGGTGGTATTCTACCGGTTTGGGCTGGTTCAGGCAAACCAGTAGTAAAGAATGCTACTCTTCAGCCGAACTAGTGGTAAAAAAAAAACAGCTCTGAATAAACATCTCTGAATAAAGTACCAAAGATATGAGCACATCCAATAAAAAAGAAGTCAGAAATTTCCCCCAAATTGGATTTATTTATTTATTTTATTTTGTCAAGTGATTATTAGATAATAGGTATAAGTATAAACATAGTTATGAATACATGAAATGGATACGAATAAGAAAAATAAAAGAAAAATGGGACAGGGACGGTAAGCACATTGGTGCACTTATGCACACCCCCTACAGACCTCTTAGGAAAGAGGTGAGGTCAATAGTAGACAATCTAAGGTTAAAGTTTTTGGGTTTTGGGGAAGAAACCACAGAGTCAGGTAGAGTATTCCGGACATTGACCACTCTGTTGCTGAAGTCGTATTTCCTGCAGTCAAGTTTCAATTAACCTTGAGTTTGTATCTATTGTGTGCTCTTGTATTGTTGTGGTTGAAGCTGAAGTATTCATTGACAGGTAGGAAATTGCAACATATAATTTTATGTACTTCTAGGTCTAATGCAGGAAAGTCTCTCTCTAATCCTTCAAAGATGCTATTTTTTCAAGAATAACAGAGTTGGAAGGGACCTTAGAGGTCTTCTAGCCCAACCCCCTGCTTAGGCAGGAAACCCTGGATCATTTGAGACAAATGGATATCCAATATCTTTTTAAAAACTTCCAGTGTTGGAGCATTCAAAACTTCTGGAGACATGTTGTTCCACTGATTAATTGTTCTAAGTGTCAGGAAATTTCTCCTTAGTGATAAGTTGCTTCTCTCCTTGATGAGTTTCCACCCATTCCTTCTTGTTTGGCCATCAGGTGCTTTGGAGAATAGCTTGACTCTCTCCTCTTTGTGGCAGCCCCTGAGATATTGGAAGACTGCTATCCTGTCTCCCTTAATCCTTCTTTTCATTAAACTAGACATACCCAGTTCCTGCAACCGTTCTTCGTATGTTTTAGCCTCCAGTCCCCTAATCCTCTTGGTTGCTCTTCTCTGCACTCTTTCTAGAGTCTCAGCATCATTTTTTACATCGTGACGACCAAAACTGAAAGCAGTATTCCAAGTGTGGCCTTACCAACGCATTATAAAGTGTCATTAACACTTCATGTGATCTTGATTCTATTCCTGTTTATGCAGTCTAGAACTGTGTTGGGTTTTTTTGCAGCTGCTGCACACTGCTGGCTCCTATTTAAATGGTTGTCCACTAGGACTCTGAGATCCCTCTCACAGTTACTTCTACTGAGCGAGGTACCACCTATACTGTACCTGTGCATTTGGTTTTTCTTGCCTCAATGTAGAACCTTACTTTTTTCATCCTTGAATTTCATTTCGTTAGATAGCATCCAATCTTCAAGTCTGTCAAGATCCTTCTGGATCTTAAGCTCATCTTCTGGAGTGTTGGCTATTCCTGCCAGCTTGGTGTCGTCTGCAAATTGGATGAGTTCCCCATTTATCCCCCATTTACTGGACTTTGTTATTGGATTATCCCTGGAATGAACACTGACTGCTTTAACCGTGAATGACTTGGACTGTTTGTTGAACTTTGCTTAACCGTTTTACTGGAAGTAAAAACCTACATTTTATTATAGTGTATCTGTGTGCTAGTTGTGTGTTATTCTTCACTACTCTCACTACGTCTCCCTGTGTACGCTCATTCTCCTAACGGGGAATTGCCTCAACACCTCCCTCTGTAGATCAGGGGTGTCAAACTCAAGGCCCAGGGGCCAGATCCAGGCTGCAGGCTGCTTAGATATGGCCCATGAGGCCGCCCTGGAAACAATGAAGGACTGGCCCACATTGCCTCTACCAGCTAAAATGAAGCTCAGAAAGGCCAAGCTCTGTTTTCACTGGCACATGGTTGCAGGAAGCCATCGCAACCGAAAACAGCTTGGGAGCCCACAAAGGCACCCCCAACTTGGATAATGTCGAGCTAGCCATGCCCACCCTGGCCACACCCAACCCTAACCCTGAGATCAAACACAACCCTGATGCAGCCCACTCATAAAATATTTCTCTCGTCTTTTTAGAGTTCCAACAGAAAGGGGGTGGGAAACAGTGCGGTAGCTTGCAAAACCAAAAGTGCATTCCATAAATGTTTTCAAAGATAGTAACTAGGTAACTGAAGTTTCTGCCGCGCAAAATTCTAACTGGAGAGCCTGATTGATGACTCTGGGCTATGGATGTTGTTAGGGATAACATTGTTTACCCTAACTGGTTTGGGTAAAAATAATAAATAAGTTATCATGGTTTGTTGGTTAAAGTGTGTGTAACTTTAACTACAAGAATGTAATTAAGGGTGTGGTTGTAAAAGCACCATAAAAGAAGCAAGTCAATTGCAGCTCTCTCTCTCTGGCTTAATGATCCCTAATTACTGGATGGATTGATGACTGCGCTTTTCCTTACTGGAACGGAGGAGAGAAAAGAGTGTTTATTTCTCAATGGAGAGAAGAGAAAATACGGACTGATTTATTGTAAGTGAACTGACATTGGCTATTCAACACGGACTTTGTAAATTGAGTATCCTCGACTGGACTGACTGAAATGATACATGACTAATGGACCGTTTATTTTGACTATGCTATAATTCCTAATGAAATAAACACTCTTTTCTCTCCTCCGTTCCAGTAAGGAAAAACGCAGTCATCAATCCATCCAGTAATTAGGGATCATTAAGCCCGAGAGAGAGAGCTGCAATTGACTTGCTTCTTTTATGGTGCTTTTACAACCACACCCTTAATTACATTCTTGTAGTTAAAGTTACACACACTTTAACCAACAAACCATGATAACTTATTTATTATTTTTACCCAAACCAGTTAGGGTAAACAATGTTATCCCTAACATTCTCCCCTTTTGGGTAATAATAACTAAAATACAAACTTATCTCACACATTTACCTGTCTGCCTATCTGACTACGCTACACATTCTGTTTAGTTTGTTTTCCTTAACACTCGTTGGGGAATTCAGACTTAACACTGGTTATGGGCCCAGAGACTGCAAAGTCAGTTTAACTAGGATAAAAAACAGGTTTATGTAAAAAGTGAGATTTTGTGTTGTTACACGTTACAGTAAACAGACAGCTGTGTTTTTATTAATTATAGTTTTATATCCATATATTGAAACATGGCACAAGTCAGTCTACAAAGTTTGTCCCTTATATCCAAGCTGGATGGAACAAACTATGTTTCATGGTCTATGAAATGTAGTCTACTTCTACGAAGAGAAGGTCTGTGGAACATAATTGAAAACCCACCAAACGTAGAGGAATGGGATACTGAAAATGAGGAAGATAGTCAAAAGATAGAAGACTTTAAACAGAAAAATGAACAAGCTCTTTGCATCATAGGACTAACACTATCTGATCAGCAACTTGTTCATATATGCGGAGAGCAAACAGCTATTGGGTGTTGGCAAAAACTGAAGAGGATTTATGTCCGAGATAACATTGGTGCTCACATAAATCTAACACGGAAGCTTTTCCGGACGCATCTCCAAAAGAATGGTGATATGCTGAGTCATTTGAATACTATAAAAAGCATTTTTCAAGAACTGCATGAGAAGGAGCTTATTTTCTCTGAACTACACCAGGTCTACATAATTCTATCTTCATTAGACGAAAGTTTTGATGACTACGTAACTTCCCTTGAAATTTTACCTAAAGAAAGCCTAACTTTAACTGATATCACTGGCAGATTGATTGAAGAGGCCAGAAGAAGGCTTGAAAGAGATCAGTTAAGGGGGGAGCAACCTCAAAAGGAAGATAATGAACCTACTGCATACGCAATTAAAAAGTGTTTTAATTGTGGAGGAAGAGGACATTTGGCAAGATTTTGTAAGAAAGCAAAGCGCCAAAATGCAAGCCAGAATACTGGAAGTCATCAAAGAAAAAATATAAATTTTGAGTTAGCCATGTATAGTAATGGAGTTGTAAAAAATAATTTATGGGTGGTTGACAGTGGAGCATCCCACTGTATAACAAATGATAACAAAAAATTTGTTAAAATGTCCATGAGTTCACAGCATATCTCATTGGCAAACGGATGGAAAATGAAAGCAAAAGGTGAAGGTATTGCACATTGTTCTTATATAAATGAGAACGTAAAAATCTTATATGTACCTCAACTTAAATTTAATTTGCTTTCAGTTAGAATGTTGGTTAGATTAGGATACGTAGTTACCTTTAAGGGAGATACTTGCTTAATTGAAAAAGAAGGTAAGAAAATTACTGCAACGTTAAGAGGTGAATTGTATGTGTTAAATGATAATGGTTTAGAGGTGGCTAACACGGTTTATGATAATAAGAAACCTCATGATGAATGTATTCACTTGTTACACCGACGGTTAGGTCATTTAAATTTTAAAATGATTAAGAGAACTGTTCAACTATCTAAAGGAATAAGTTTGAAACCTTGTAATAAGTATTTGCAATGTTCTGCTTGCAATCAAAGCAAAAGCAAAGTTATACCGGCAAATAGAGTTGATGGATTTACTACCAAAGAGCCTTTAGAGGTAGTATTTGCCGATATAATAGGTCCTAAAAAAACCAAGTGTAGGTGGTGCTAGATACATATTAAGCATAATGGACCACTATTCTAGGTATGGTTTCTGTTTTCTAATGAAGAGAAAAACTGAAACGTATATAAATTTCTTTAATTGGTTAAAATTTGCAGAGAGGAAAACAAAAAAGAAATTAGTAACTCTTATAACAGATAATGGTGCGGAATTTACAAATAATAAATTCCAGAATAGAATTAGGATGGCAGGTATTCAACATAAAAAGTCTGCACCATATAGGCCTCAACATAATGCCTTTATAGAGAGACGAGGTCAAACACTGCAATCAATGGGACGGACTATGTTGTCTGATTCAGGATTACCTGACAATTTGTGGGGAGAAGCTATAATGTGTGGTAATCACATATTAAATAATGTTGTTAATTCAACAACAGGTGAATTACCATTCACACTGTGGCATGGTAGGAAACCTGATTTAAGTTACATTCACACATTTGGTGCACCAGCATGGGTGCATATCCCTACACAACTAAGAAACAAAGGACAGCATAGAGCTAAAAGATTATTTTTTGTTGGATATCAATCAAACCATAGATCTTATAGATTCTGGGAACCAGGTACATCTAGAGTATACTGCAGTGCTAGTGCACAATTCCTAGAACATATAGGATGGAATAGATTAGAGCAAGATTCAGATAATGATGTAATTATAGAACTCTACAAGAGGCAGAAAGAAAAGACTAGTTATAAGAAAAGTCCAATTAAAGAAGAAGTCCATGAAGAGCAAATAGAATCAGAACAAGAGGAAATAATTGATCAAGAAGATTTAGATAATCAAGAACAGGAAATAAAGGAAAGTCCACCTGTAAGTCCTGTAATACCTAGACGCACAACACGTGTAACCAGACCACCTGAAAGATATCAGGCAAGTATTGTTTGCCAAGTAAATAAAGTACCTACTAGCATAGATGAACTTAAGATGTATCCTGTAAAGGATCAGGTGAATTGGCAAAAGGCAATGGAAAAAGAGTTAAATTCATTAAAGGAAATGAAAGTATATGAAGATACCAAATTACCTCCAGGAGAAAAATCCATTGGATGCAAATGGATATTTAAAGTAAAGACTGGAAATAATGGGCAAGTAACTTATAAGGCTAGATTAGTAGCACAAGGATTTAACCAAAATACATTTGATTATGATGAGGTATTTGCACCAAATCTTAAGGCTACAACTTTAAGAGCAGCTTTAGTGTGGGCAGCTAAGAATAATTATATAGTTAACCATTTAGATGTAGAAACTGCATATCTGCATGCACCATTGCAGCATACAAAAAGATAAAATTAAAGCATTTAGGTGAAATTAAAAAGTATCTAGGATTGACAATTAACAAAACCAAAAATGGATTTAAGATATCTCAAGAAGATAAAATTTGCCAATTAATTAAAATGTATAAAATGGAACTTTGTAAGCCTGCAAAGACTCCAATGAGTCAGGAAGTTTGCCAAACTGATGCTCAAAGTCCAAAATTCAATAAGACCATCTATCAATCTTTGATTGGTAGCTTATCATATATAAGCAATTGGTCAAGGCCAGATATTGCTTATAGTGTTTGTTAGGGATAACATTGTTTTACCCTAACTGTTTTGGGTAAAGATAATAAAATGATGAATCATGGTTTGTCAGATAAAGTGTATGTGACTTTAAGCTAAAGGAATGTAATTAAGGGTGCAGCTGTAAAAGTACTATATAAGCAGCAAGGCACTCTCTGGCTCTTACTGGCTGGCTTATTGAAGACTGCATTCTTGCTGGATCGGGGAGGAGAAGAAGTGTTGGATTACTTTGAAGATATTTCTCAACGGAGAGAAGATAAGTTTTGGACAGATTTATTATATGTGTACTGACACTGGCTATTCGACACAGACTTTGCAATTAGAGTATCCTCAACAAGACTTGACTGAATTTGGTATATGACTAATGGACTGTTTATAATGACTATGCTATAATTCTTTAATGGAATAAACTATATTTTTGATAGCACAAGTGTATCTGTATTTTTACTGCGTGTTAACTAGAAAAACTTATCTCACACATTTACCTGTCTTCCTATCTGACTTCGCTGCACGTTCTGTTTAGTTTGTTTTCCTTAACAGCTGTTGGGGAATCCAGGCTTAACAGTGTTAATCAGCTGGCACGATTTAATAATGATCCACATCAATGTCATTGGCAAGCATTAAAGAGAATTTTAAGATATCTTAAAGGAACAATGCACCATGCATTGTATCTAGAGCCAAAAGGTAATTTGATTCTTAGTGCCTATGCAGATGCAAGTTTTGCAACTGACATAAACACTAGAAAATCAACATCTGGGATGGCTATATTATTTGGTAAGACACTAATAGGGTGGAGGTCAATCAGGCAACAGCATATTAGCTTGTCAACGATGGAAGCAGAATTTTCATGTCTGTCATTACTATGCACTGAGTTAATTCTGTACAAACAGTTATTATTAGACATGGGTATAACTGTTAAAAATTCCATTATTGTGTACAAGGACAACCAGGCAGCCATACAGTTAGCTACTAATATTGCTGTAAAGACTAGATCAAAGCATACTGATTTAAGATACTTAAATGTTAGAGAATCTGTGAAAAATGGTCTAATTAAACTAGAGTACTGCATGATGGAAGAAAACATTGCAGACCAGTTTACAAAAGCTCAAGGAGTAGTAAAATTTAAAGAGAGTTGTAACAATTATGATTTAAAGGTGTAAATGGTTATATTATTATTATATTATTATTATTACCCAAAAGGGGAGAATGTTAGGGATAACATTGTTTACCCTAACTGGTTTGGGTAAAAATAATAAATAAGTTATCATGGTTTGTTGGTTAAAGTGTGTGTAACTTTAACTACAAGAATGTAATTAAGGGTGTGGTTGTAAAAGCACCATAAAAGAAGCAAGTCAATTGCAGCTCGCTCTCTCTGGTTTAATGATCCCTATTTTTCTTTTATTTATTAACAAACATTCCACTAGATTACAATAAATATTTTATCCATCATTTTAATCATATTTTCTAAAATTATTTCTATTTGTAATGTAACAATAGTATCTTATGTACCTTTGCAGAACCTCTTTTACAATTAATTTTTCACCCATTATCTCTAAACAGGCTTATACTTTCAATTCTTATACCTTTTCCCTGTTTCTCTATATCTTGTTTCTGTCCTTTATATCTTCTTTTCCTTTCCTTCTTCCCCCTCTTCTTCTCAAACTATTCTTCTTCTTTTTTGGTTGTTTTTTCAAATCTTAAACTTTTCATTCTCTTTTCCCCCTTTCCTTGTTTCCCCCCACATAAAATTACTTGATCATTAAAAATGGCTCCTTCCTTGTCCCAGTCTTCTTGTTCTACAAACGTTTCTTGTTTTCTTATAGTTCTAGATCTCCATTTCTAAGAGTTGAAATACAAAGCCAAAAGAACCTCTCCCTTCTTGTTCATCTTCTTTCCATTTTTTAAGTTCCATTTTCAGTTCTTCTAAAAGTGGTGCCATTTTAGACACTTTTAAACAACCACCCGATTGACTTTAGTCATTTAAATGCAATAACCAAAAATCCAAAGATCACCAAATAATCCAAATAATCCAAAGCGATTTCATCTTGCTTCTTTTTTCCACTTTCTCTTCCTGAGGTTTTATTATTCTGTGGCCAAATGTCAGTTAAAATGTATCTTTTAGGAATCTTGTTGAGGTTTCACTGTAAATTCCTTTTAATTCCAGGCAGTCTCCTCCATTTTTCCAGATCCTGCCCTTTTATTCTTTTTCTCTCCTTTCCTGCTTTTAAAAGTTTTTAAGTATCTAGAAATCTTTATTATCCCTTTAACATTTTATTTTCAGCTTAAATGCCTATTGATGTCAAAGTGGATTTTTTTTTCAATTTCTTGCTTAAATCTCTTAGCTGCCAGTATAGGGAAAGGAAGAAAAAAAACACCAAATCCTTTCCCTTTCCTCTCTCCTTCGCTGCTTCAAAATCTTCTTTGGGAACAATGTTATTTCTTTAATAGTTTAAATTCCAGGGTACCTTACGTTGTTGCTTTTGCAGTTTAACCTGGTCAACCAAAACTTTCTCTTCTTATCTTCCTCCTGCACATTCTTTTCCAGTCGAGTTCTTCTTTGAGGTGGCCATTTCTGACCACCACTGTAACTGCCTTCAGGAAAGGGAGTAATGGCCAGCTGAAGAGGAGAGATGCAGCTCTCCTCAACCCTGCTGGCAGTCTCCCCGCTCTTCACCACCTCTATGGGATGGCTTAGCCCCGAAACCAGCTGGCTCAAGGCACTCTGGTGGCGAGCATGGATCGAAACCCTGTTTTTCATGTTTTAAATTGTACTTAGTGAGCTCCAATGGAAGGAAAACTGGTTGTAAAAGATCTGTTTATTATTTCAGATATTTCTAAGTTTATATGGGAAAGGAAAAAACCAACAATCAGATACAAACTGCTGCAAGATGCTAAGGAAAAAGGGGGTTGGGTTTACCAGACCTGAAATTGTATTTTGAGGCATGGTTTTCTGGCCTGGTTAAAATAGTTGGTAAATCTCCAGAATAAGAGGCTATCTGAATTAGAGGACCACGAATTAAGGTTTGGATGGCACGGTTATTTATGGTATGATAAAGTTAATGTTGATTTTAATAATCACTTTGCTAGAAATGCCATACTAAGAGTTTGGAATAAATATAAAACAAAGTTCTCTACGAAGTTGCCTCTTTGGATGCGCCCCCAAGAAGCTTTTTAAAGAAAAGAAATGGTGGTGAAGCCAGACTGATAGACGTATGGTTACATAATATATTTCAACTCTGTGGACCTACATTAAATTTGAGGGAAGAATTTGAATTAGAAGGTTATGTTTTGCATCTATTTATATATCAACAATTGAAAAAATGATTTGTGGGTTTCATTTTGCTAAAAATGAATTGGAAATTTTACTGCATGGTAGTGATATTATTGCTAAGATTTATAAAATGTTGTTGAAATTGAATTTGGAAAGTGAAAATGTAAAACATTGTATGATTCAGTGAGCAAAGAATTTTGGATATAATGTGATGCTTGAACAATTGGAAAATATCTGGATGAAAGGTTTAAAATTTACACTAAACTATAATTTAAAAGAAAAATTTTATAAAATGATGTATCGCTGGCATTGAACACCGGATAAATTATCTAGAATGTATAAAGGTATTTCAAATGATTGTTGGAAATGTAAAAGAAAGAAGGAAGTTTTTACCATTTATGGTGGACCTGTAATAAAGCAAAGAAATTTTGGAGTAAGATTCATATTATAATACAGAATATTCTTAAAACAAAAATAAACATGAAACCAGAAAGTTTTCTTTTGGGTTTAATGGAAAAAGACTCAGAGAAAAAAATTGGAACTTGCATCTTATATATGTTGACAGCAGCAAGACTATTATACCCACAAAAGGACATTTTGATCCCCACTATGGATGAATGGCTACAGAAGCTGGTGAAGTTGGCAGAAATGGCTAAATTGACCATTTTGGTTAAAGGAAAGAATATAAGTAGTTGGTTTCCACCTGGAGATCATTTGTAAACTTTGTGCTTGAAGTGGAAAAAATGAAACTTCGATTTTGGGTTTTACCAATTAGACTGGTGTTTTTCTAGAAATGGCTAGTTTATATTATTATGGGAAAACAAAAAGTTATTGTTTGATTTTAATGCTTTTTTTACTGCAAAGAGAGACTTGGAAGTCGATGTTTCTTCTTTCCTTCCCCCAATTTCTCCTCACATTTCTCTCCTCCTTCCCCCCTTCTACTATGACTTCCTATTTACTTTTTATTTTGTATTTTATCTTATAATCTAATAAAAATGATAAACTGGATTACAGATGTGTGTATTATTTCAAAGAGGGAATTTTCTTATTTTGTTCCTTATTTTATTTAGTTGATTTTTAAGGTACCATTTTGAAGGATTGGGTTCAATATCAGTGTTTTTATACACATTCGGCTGTTTGAGGCTTTATAAAGTTTCCCTTCCAATGTTCAATTTTTTTGGAAATAGCAGGGTTTAAATCCCTCCCACCCATCAAGATCTGCAGTACTGACTCATCAATATGAGGCACAGAGTTTTCCTGAGAGGAATGAATGGGAACGCATAGGAGGTGCATGCTTAGGAAGTGGAGAGTCCATGGAGGCCAATGGTGTCTGGCAGTAGCCGCAGCCCAATAGAGCCCACTGGACCTCTGCAGCCCATGCTCTGCAGGTGGATCCAAGCACTGGGACTACCGTCCTTCCAAGCATCAGGCAGAGATAGAGACATGGGATCAGCCTGGTCCCACCCCACAACATGAGGGACATCAAGCTGGCCATGCACACCCTGGCCATACCCACCCAGACACCCACAAACACACAGCCATGACTCACCCCCCCAGTTCGCACTGAGGGCAACAATAATCCTGATCAGGCCCTCAATGAAATGGATCAGACACCCCAGCTCTAGCTCATGTTGAGTCAGATTCATCGCTCATGTTCCTTCAGCAGAGCTCTGGAGGTCTCTGGATCCTTTTCAGCTCCCTCAATTGAATCCTGGGGCATGTTGGGAACCATGGACCAATAGAGGTTGCATCCCATCCAAGGCCCCAGTAGCTTTCCTATCCCAGGAAGTGGCCGAGGCCTCAGAAGGACCAGGCAGCAGAGCCTGAGGTATTATCTCCGGTACCCTTTGGAACCTCATTGGTCACTAAGAGCGGACTGGTCAAATAGGTCCTGTCTCCCTGCATTGAGGGGAAGCATAAAAGATTCTCAAAGTCACCAGGCCATGATCTGGCCAGGACCAAGGGGACCAGGATAGCTCCTCCTCAGATCATATTGGAAATGATCTGTTTTGAGTTGAGCCAAGAAGGATGGAGGCCATGTTGAAATGCCTCTAAGGCCTGTCTCAGGGATGGCAGATTCATATTTCCCAAGACCATGAGTCTGGGGAACCCCACAGTTAACTGTGAAATGCCCCCCAGAGGCTCAGACATGGAGGACATGGTGAAATGCCCCCCACGCAGCAGGAAGACAGGTACACTAGTAATGATCCCAACTGGTCCTGTGAATGTATTTTCAAGGAAAGAGTTTCAGACTTGGAAATTTTGGGAGCAGCAACCCCAAAAGACCAAAAGAGGCACCTGGACAACAATTGCTACTGTAGTGTATTCACGTATAGACTTCTAATACTACATTCCTATTGGTTAGTTAACACAGCGTAACGATTGGTTAAGAACAACGGGTTCCGATTGGCCGCATAAGCGGCGGGAAGTTTAAACACATGCCATTGGTTGCGAGCCGTGAGCAGCCGCTATAAAAAGGGCTGCCGTGGCTCGACTTCAGTTGAAGTTACTGTTTGCTAATAAAGAGCTGATTTCAACTCCAGTTTTTGAGTCTGCTTTGTCCTGGCAATAGAACACTGGCGACGAGGATGGGATCGAAAAGACAAAGACCGTAAGCACGTGGCAATGATATCCGAAAGACCAACGAGATGGCCAGCAACAATTCGCCACCCACTCCGTTCAACCCAGCCGAAGAAGACTGGGAGTCATACTTTGACAGGTTCCTGATGTTTTTAGAAAGCAATGAACTGCAGGGAATCACTGACCAGAGGAAGAGAGCTGTATTCCTGATGCATTGCAGCCCGACTATTTTCAAAATGGCCAAGGCATTAGCAAGACCCAATGATGTTAAACAAATGGCCTGGCCAGACCTAAATCGGATGCTGAGAAACCATTACGCACCAGTCGTGTCCAATCTCATTAGAAGACACAAATTCTACAAGCGCGACCAACTAGAAGGTGAGAGTATTGGAGACTTTGTAGCAGCGTTAAGAGACATTGGGGGGGCATGCAAGTTCCTCAACATGGATGAAGCCATGAGGGATTGTATAGTCCTTGGACTAAGAGACACAACCCTACAGAGCAAACTGTTAAACTGACCCAACATCACCGCAAACGAAGCCATTGCTGAAGCAACTGCCGCTGAAGCAGCAAAGAAGTCTGCAGCAAAAATGAAGCAGATGAATTCAACAAACAGTCCGAGTCTGAATAAAGAAAAGAAAACAGAGGGAGCCCAAAAGCACGCTGCCACAACCTCTCACCATGAAGGTATCGAATCATCAACCGACTCCAAAGATGAAGACGAGGAGGTAAATAGACTCCATTCAGAAAGGAACCGGAGAGAGAGTCGAGGAAGAAAACCTGAATTTTAGTGTGCGGGATGCGGCGGAGGTCTGAATGTCGATTCTTGGATGCCACATACCTGCATTGTGAAAAACGGGGGCACATTGCAAGGGTCTGCCGAAACAAAAAGAGCTATAGTACAAAGAGACGCGGCAGTACCCCCTCCCCCCCCCAGAAACAAAGAAAAGCCAACCGGAAGTCGCTGGAGCCGGGATCATAGAAATCAACAGCTCAACGAGAAGGAAGAGACACATCAGACAATCACTATTGGGACGGCCAGAACAACAAACACTAAGAAGGTTCGAATCAACGTCCTGATAGAAGGCGAGCCATGTGAAATGGAAGTAGACTCCAGTTCGTATCTATCAATGGTATCATGGAACACAATAAAATATTTGATACCAGACATAAAACGTAGAGAACTTGAAGAGCAAAGCCTGATCATCAAGGACTACCAGGGTAACAAGATACCCGTAGTTGGACTGGGACATTTCAAAGTAAAATTTAAAAAACACACCGAGATTCTACCATTAACCATCGTTGACAGAGATCGCCCCAGGCTGCTCGGTTTAGAATGGTTCGAACCGCTCGGAATCGAAGTGACAGGGATCAACAGCGTCACCATGATGGACTGGGAGAAAGACCTGATGGAGGAATTCCATGACGTATTCGACGGGACTTTAGGCAAGTACCGTGGGACCCCTATATTGTTTAGTTTAAACCCGAACGTAGCCCCCATCAGGCTTAAGATGGGTACCATTTGCGCTAAGACCAAAAATTGATGAGCAACTGAACAAGCTCATTGCTCAGGGGGTGCTAGAGCCAACCGACCATGCCAGATGGGAAACCCCGATTGTGACCCCTATGAAACCTGATGGGTCTGTGCGCATCTGTGGTGACTATAAGGCCACCCTGAACCATGCATTGCAACAGAGCGCATATCCCATTCCAGTAGTCCAACACCTGCTGCATTCATTGGGGAGAGGAAGGATTTTTGCGAAGCTCGATCTCGCACAGGTTTATCAACAATTACCAGTTGATCCCGAGACGGCAGAGGTGCAAACTATCGTAACACATAGAGGAGCCTTTAAATGCAATAGATTACAATTCGGTGTCAGCATGGGCCCTGGCGTTTTCCAGAGCCTGATGGAATGCCTTCTTCAAGGCTTAAAAGGGGTGGTTCCCTACTTCGATGATATACTAATATCAGCTGAAAATAAAAAACAACTAAAAGACCGATTAAGGGCAGTCTTGTCAAAATTTAGAGAAGCAGGACTCAAAGTTAAAAAAGAAAAATGCCAACTTGCCACAAATCAGGTCAAGTTCCTGGGATACCTTATTGATGAAGCAGGAATCCACCCCACACAAAAAAAAATACGAGCAATAAAAGAAGCTCCCCAGACCCAAAAACAAAACAGATTTACAAGCATTTTTGGGACTCATTAATTTTTATCATGTCTTTCTGCCGCAGAAGGCAACAGTAGCGGAACCACTGCATAGACTCCTCGATAAAAAAGCCAATTGGAAATGGGGCCAACAAGAAGAAACAGCATTCCAAAAATAAAAGACTTAATCACATCAAAATCTGTATTGTGTCACAATACAGTGACACACTACCTCTGACTGTCACCTGCGATGCTTCACCTTTCGGCATAGGCGCAATACTTAGCCACACACTACCAGATGGCAGAGAAGCACCGATCACCTTTTATTCCAAGACGCTGTCCAAGACTGAAGGAACTACAGCCAACTAGACAGGGAAGCCTTGGCAGGCATCTCGGGGGTGAAACATTTCCACGAATACCTATACGGCAGGACTTTTCTTTAATCACCAACCACAAACCACTATTGGGAATCCTAGCCGGAGACAGGGCCACCCCAACATCCTGTCTCCAAGAATGACAAGATGGTCAGAATTTCTTGCAGCCTACAATTACAAACTCATTTATCACCCAGGAAAAGCCATACCCCATGCAGACGCATTAAGCCGTTCACCACTACCAGGTCACGATGACGATCCAGCTCCCACCACGCATACCCTACAAATTGAAACGATTCCAAATTGGCCCATCACCGCATCGGACATTGCAAGGGAAACGGCTAAAGATGCACTGATGGCCCGAATACTGAACTGAGTAGGACGGGGTTGGCCAGAAAACATAAAAACTGAGAGTTTTAAACCTTTTAAAAACCAGCAAAATGAATTATCAATTGAAAAGGGGTGCATTTTGTGGGGAGATCGGGTGGTTGTTCCAAAAAAATTACAAGAAGATGTGCTAAACATGTTACATGAAGGACACCTGGGCATGGTAAAGATGAAGTCCCTGGCCAGAAGCTATGTTTGGTGGCCAGGAATAGATAAAGACATTGAAACCTGGGTCAAAACTTGTAACAAATGCCAGTCATCCAGACCCACTCCCCCTTCAGCACCGGTTCTTGACTGGGAGACACCCAGAGGCCCCTGGTCAAGAATCCATATGGACTTCGCCGGGCCCCACAAAAGGATATACTTATCTAATCATTGTGGATGCATATTCCAACTGGCTAGAAGTCATCATCATGAATTCAACAACAACAGAAGCCATCACCAAACAACTAAAAAGACTCTTCGCCACCCACGGTCTACCAGATGTAGTAGTATCGGACAATGGGCCACAGTTTACAGCTTTGGCTTTTGAACAATTCCTAGCAGAACAAGGAATAAGACACGCTTTGACAGTGCCAGCTTATCCGGCGGCAAACGGAAGGGCGGAACGCATGGTTCGTTACGAAAGAAGCATTAGAAAAGCTTGAGGGAAATGACATGCAAGAAAAAAATCAATACCATGCTCACAATCCAACATATAACACCATGCACGGCAACAAACAAGAGCCCGGCTGAACTATTGAAGGGAAGAAAGTTGCGTTCCTACTTGGACAGACTGCACCCCACTTACAACCCTGAAAAGCCACCAGACTCTTCCAGTAAGTACCGCTCTTTCTTACCAGGCGACTTAGTATATGCAAAAAATCTTACCGGAGAACCATTGTGGTTACCGGCAACAATTACACAAATCACAGGCCCTCGTTCATACTGACTAGAAACAGCTGACGGCAGATCGTGGAAAAGACACATCGATCAACTACGGTCACGACACGTTGAACGAAACACCGACGTTCCCCGAAACATGGAAAAAACACTTCCCCAAGCACCCCCAGAAAGTAATAAAAAAACCAGAGGGGGGCGGGAACCCTTAAATAATAAAGAAAATGAAAATAGTCCGGTTACAAACCACCAACCAGAAGCCGAGAACCCAGAAAAAAATAAAAATTACTTATGATTAGAAGAGTCCGAGAAAAGAGAGCTGAAGGAACACCAGGAAAGAAGCAGCCAAGCTGACTCTACCTGCCTGCACACAATGCAGGGAGACCATGGCGACCATCCAATCAACCCAACAAGGCACGGTGGGAGCGGCATGGCTGAGGCACCCTTCCAGGAGGCTCCTAGGAGAAGAGTGGGAAGGACAGCAGACCTGTCCGAACCGGTGGAAACCAATACAGAGACTGAACTGCGCAGGTCAATTAGGACTCACAAAAGCCCCGCCTATCTGCGCAATTACATCATGTAACGTTGGAGCGAACCAAGAGGGGAGGGGTGTAGTGTATTCACATATAGACTTCTAATACTACGTTCCTATTGGTTAGTTAACACAGCATAACGATTGGTTAAGAACAACGGGTTTTGATTGGCCGCATAACCAGCGGGAAGTTTAAACACATGCCATTGGTTGCGAGCCGAGAGCAGCCGCTATAAAAAGGATGCCGCGGCTCGACTTCAGTTGAAGTTACTGGTTACTAATAAAGAGCTGATTTCAACTCCGGTTTTCTAGTCTGCTTTGTCCTGGCGATAGAACAGCTACCCTTTGACTAAAGTAACAAAAATTTGCAAGTGTTGCCAAAAATATTGCAGTTAATATCCTGAGATTCCTCCTTAAATTACATTTCTGTCTTGTGCCACCATACCCAAGTAGCACTCCTATTTTCTGACCAAACTAGGGCATAAGTCAAAAATCCATCGTGTTCAGGAGTCACTTTCACGTAGGTCAAATATACAACTTTCCCCATGACTCCATCTGCTCTGTGAATGACAGGAAGAGATACAAACATGTTTTCCATTCTGCTGCATGAAGAGTAGCTATTGCTAAGGGATAGGGCAATGGCCTTTCCTGTAATTATCAGAAGAACAGGCATTCTTCATGTATCATCTGTGGATTTCTAGACACAAAGATCTTCCAGGATAAAATCTGCTTTTAAAAATACATATGAGTTCACCAGCAGGGGGCAGAACGTGTCACCTTAGCTAGTCTTGCAAAGAGCTCACTCCTGGGTTTGAAGAGTCTCACATGCCTTTGT
>NC_142009.1:337357437-337433956 GCF_049901735.1 Notechis scutatus | reverse complement strand
TCAGGAGAAATCCTTTTTCTTTTTTATTGTAGGGAATGAGATAAATGGATAATTTGGAAAGAATGGACAAAAAATACAAATACAATGATTTAAATTAAAATAGAATTAAATAAAATAGAATTAAGAAAAAATGAAAAGCAGGGAGAAGTTATATAGAAGATATAGAATGGTAAATAAGATAGGTAATGGTATATAAGATGAGCACGAATTTAATTGAGTCCATACAAAGAGAGGTAATCTGGGGCCAAACTACTTTCTTAAAAGAAGTTTTATATTTTTGTGTTTTGTGTGTTCATGTTTGTTTGAGAATTAATAAAACCTCGGAGGAATGTTCGATGGGAATAATGGTAATCAAGTCAGAAAAAAAATGTAGATGATGATTATAAATTGGATAAATATAGAAAATAACAATAATAATGAAATTGAATACGAAAAGAGAAATAATGAGAAATTTGCTAAGAGATATTTATATGTCCATATGGAAATGGTGTAAAACAGAATTATGTTGTATAAAATAATATTTTACTTGACTTGTAAAATTAATAATGGAAAGAGGTTTTATGTATTCAATGGTTAATGATGGTTTGTTTGTCTTTAAAATTAATAAAATTTGTTCCAAACAAAAAAAAAAAAAAAAAAAACAACTGAGAGGAACTATACCCAACTTGATAAAGAGGCCCTCGCTATTGTAGCTGCGATCAACGATTCCACAGTATGTATATGGAAGACCCTTTTCCATAATCACCGATCACAAACCGTTACTTGGCATCTTAGCGGGAGACAAACCAACGGCCCACATCTTATCGCCTAGAATGATGCGTTGGTCGGAGTTCCTAGCCTGCATACGATTACCAATTGCTACACCGCCCAGGAAAAGCCATTCCCCACGCTGACGCCTTAAGCCGCTCACCGCTATCCAAAGTCATAGACAATCCAGCTCCAACCCTAACTATACTACAAACCAAAACCCTTCCTTCTCCACCACTGACTGCACGAGATATCGCCTCGGAGACAAGGAAGGATCCTTGTTTGGCACGAGTCCTCAGCTGGGTAGAAAGAGGTTGGCCTGACAACGAACCCAACGACACCTTCAAACCTTTCAAAAACCGCCAGACAGAACTCTTCTCACAAAAGGATGCATATTGTGGGGGGACAGAGTCATCATTCCAGAGCGGCTACAGCACAAAGTCCTGAAACTATTGCGATGGACATCCTGGCATCGTGCGAATGAAGGCACTAGCGAGAGCTATGCTTGGTGGCCAGGTATAGATAAGCAAATAGAAACTTGGGTGGCCACTTGCAGCAAGTGTCAGGAAATTCGCTCAGCTCCGCCAAGAGCCCTGCCAACTGAATGGGAAACACCCCAGGTCCCTGGTCCCGCATCCACATCGATTTTGGGACCTACCAAGGGGCATACATTTCTTATAACTGGATGCCTATTCCAATTGGCTAGAGGTCCACAAAATGAAGAGCACCACCACAGAAGCAGTCGACAAAAAACTAAATAAACTATTCGCATACGCATGGGTTGCCAGGCGTCCTGGTCTCAGATAATGGACCCCAATTCACTGCTCTTGCATTTGAACAGTACCTTGCAGACCGGGAATACGCCATGCCTTAACTTCACCAGCTCACCCTGCGGCCAATGGGAGGGCTGAGAAAATGGTCCAGTTCATAAAGAAAACCTTACACAAGATGGAGAGAGGAGACATCGACGAGAAAGTGACCAGGATGCTCCTCCTCCAACACATTACCCCACACAGCACCACAAACAAAACCCCAGCCGAACTCCTGATGGGACGGAAACTTCGCTCACATCTTGACTGCCACATCCTACCTACACACCGGAACAACCCCTGGGGTCCAGCAGCAGGTATCGCACATTCAAGGTAGGCGACTCAGTTTTTGCGAAAAACTTCTCGGTGACCATTGTGGGTCCCGCTACTATAACTCAACTTACGGGGCCCTGTTCCTACCGTTTACAAACTGCTGATGGGAAAATGTGGAAGCGCCACATTGACCAACTTCGTTCCAGACTAGCTCCTACCCCCATCACAAGCCCCGAACCTAAAACCTGGTGGGGAGGGAAAGCAAGGGGCTGAAAAGAGCTAGCATACGACCCGGGACTCGAAAACCGGGAGTCAACGCAACCAACCCAGGGATATTCACCTCAGAAGGAGGGCTGGACCAGATGACT
Source organism: Notechis scutatus (assembly GCF_049901735.1). Classification (NCBI taxonomy): domain Eukaryota; kingdom Metazoa; phylum Chordata; class Lepidosauria; order Squamata; family Elapidae; genus Notechis; species Notechis scutatus. The sequence goes on along the minus strand of NC_142009.1, from coordinate 337,431,759 downwards.
GCCTCGCCACAAAGCAGCCTGCGATAGCAACTAATCCAAGAAATTCAGGAGCCAGTCTTGACAGGAGCAGGGATGACAGCCCCAGTGCGCCCAGCATAGCAGTTGACCCAGCCGGGCCATTGAGTTCAGTGAACAGCCCAGCGGAACCAGAGCCTGAGCAAGGACTGTTGGAGCAACACAGATCGGGCAGACAGGTGAAACGACCTGCATATTTGAAAGAGTACATCACCCCACCCTCAGACGGAACCTAGGGGGAGGGGTGTTACGGACTAAGCAAACGCACTGTTTTAAAATCCTAAATAGTTTTACTTCTACGGCAGGCTCGTAATCCTGCACTTCTGATTGGCCCGCGAGCAGCGGATCCTGATTGGTCAATTCTGGCCGATCTGATTGGCTGTTACCGGGCGCCGCTGATTGGCCGCTTCCAGCGCGGCAAACTCAAAAGCATTGGCTGTTGTGACAGCAGCCAGCCCTATAAAGGGCTGCTGCTGCCCAAGTATTTTGCTCTGTTCTGAAGTCACTAATAAAGAGTTGAGCCACTACCCGATGCCTCGTCTCCGTTCCTTGCGCCCACGCTCCAGACTTAACACTCCAATGTTTTCTCACTAAAGATACTCCACCAGTAATTACCAGCAGTTCCTTGCATTGATGTTTGCTGTCTCTGAGGTCAATGAGGATTTTTTCTGCTCCCCAACATCACCCTTGGCTTCCACATCTATGGCCATTACCAGAGAGAGAGATATTTCCTTAAATAGCTTCTCCATGCTTTCCTCACGAGGCCAAGTGGTTCCAGGTTACAATTGCAACCAGAGGGACATTCTGCTCTCCATCATTGGTGGTCTCAATGCCAAGTCCTCAAGGCAGATGGCCTCCATCTTGAGCATCTTAAAGGTCCCACAGGTAAGAGAGCTCCTTTGGATACAGTATGGAATCGATAAAGATCAAAATACACAGAGAAGCCAAAGTCGAAACTAAAACTATTGGGGGCATATAATGAGCTTGTGACTCTTAGTTTATTCTTTATTAAAGAGTAACCATCATTTTAGTGCCATTTATTCTTTGTATCAGGGTATGGTTTCTTCTCTTGCCTTCTGACATACCACAACCAATACAAATGGCTAAAAATGGAAGAAGATTAAGTTTGCCATTAAAATAGAGTCAGTCTGACTGTGAGGGCCACCAACCACACAATGGTCACTGATAAAGTCAACATGAAACTGTTACTTTGTCTTTGAAAAAAGAATATCTTTTTCTCCAGCGGTGTTTGCTTTGAGTTTTCTCAGGGAGAGAAGAGTTTATCCTTCCTTCTTCCGGATTAATCCCAAGGAATATCCTCAGTATGTGGGTTTAGTCCACCTGCTCCTGTATTTCCAGTGGAACTGGGTTGGGCTTTGGCCCCTGCAGATGACAGGGGAGAACATTTCATCTCAACTCTGATACCAATGCTCAAGGAGAATGAGATCTGTCTGGCCTTCAGTCTAATGCTGGAATTAGATAATGTTGAAATCATTCAGAACAAGTTTATTCTCAGTTTCCTCACCTGGTCTAAAGTAGAAGTGTTCATTATGTTTGGTAGACTCTATTATTACGGGCAGTGTAGCAGGGCAATACATTTGTTTGAAAAATTCACAAAAGTGTCCTTTCAGAATGTTTGGATCTTAACCTCCCATTGGAAACTTGGTATGGGAGAATCTGAAGACGCATTGCCATATATAAAACTTTTGCATGGGGTCTTACATTTTAGGGACCACCCTGGGGAGGTCTCTGAATTCAGCTACTTCCTTCTGTCTTTAGACCCCGTGAAGCCACAAGGAGATTTCTTTCTCCCTCTATGGTGGGAAAGGGTCTTTGGATGCAAGATCCATAAATCAGGAAAGATCCCTCCAAAGCAGGAAAAACTATGTACAGGAAAGGAGAATCTGCAGAATCTGCCCAATTACACTTTTGAAACGAGAATGACAAAAGAAAGCAACAATATCTACAATGCTGTTTATGCTCTGGCACATGTTTTACATGCAATGTATGGATCCACAGTTGGACCAACTATGATGAGACCTGGAAAGAGGACCACAAATGTCCAGCCATGGCAGGTAATTTCTGTAGCTTTTTCCTCAGTCCACAGACACTTAAATTGGAAGCTCCCCATATGAATTTCTTCAGTTACTGATTAAATGTGTGCATTGTCCCATACCAATTCATCTGAGACCCTGCCCTTTTTAAGTTTACCATTTGTTGTGATACTCAGCTTGCTGTGTGAAAACAGTTTCTGATTAATAATGGATGGAAAAAAACCAAGGAGAGAAGCAATCCTCACTAGCCACGGTCATCCCCATCTTCAAAAAGGAGACCCCAGACTAGTTGAAAATTACAGACCAATCTCTTTACGTTGCATTGCCTGCAAAGTCATGGAATCAATTATTAACCAATCCATTACCCTCCACATAGAAAGAAACAACCTACTTTCTAATAATTTGGTTTCAGAAAAAAATATCCTGTAATCTTCAACTCCTACACTGCAAAAACATATGGACTACAAAACTCGATCAGGACAAAGCAAGTGACGCAATTTACAAAGACTTCTGTAAAGCTTTTGATTCAGTGGTACACGTCAAACTACTCATAAAACTAAAATCTTATGGTATCTCTGGACATAATTGGATAGTTGCATTCTTGTCAAACAGGCAACAAATGGTCAAAATAGGAGCGCCCTATCAACAGCAGTGTCCCCCCAAGGCAGCGTTCTATGACCAACTCTGTTTATACTTTACATAAATGATCTTTGGGATCATATTAATAACAACTGCATTATTTTTGCTGATGATGTAAAACTATTCAACACCACCGATAATACTGCTACCCTTCAAAATGACCTTGACTATGTATCAGAATGGTCAAACAAGTAGCAACTTCAACTCTCAAGAAACAAATGCTCTGTCTTATATATTGGCAAAAAAATCAGAAAATAAAACACAAGCTGAATGGACATAACCTTGTAGATGCCCCCCACTCTGTCAAGGACCTTGGAGTACTCATCTCTGATGATCTAAGTGCTACAGCCCACTGTAACAACATTGCCAAAAAGGCATTGTTATTAAACTAATCCTGCAAAGTTTTTTCTCCATTAATATTGCACTACTAACTACAGCATACAAAACATTTGCTAGACCAATTCTCAAATACAGCTCATCTGTCTGGAATCTGCACTGCATATCAGACATTAATACAATCGAGGGAGTCCAGAAATATTTCACGAGAAGAATCCTCCACTCCTCTACTCGCAACAGTATACCGTATGCCTCCAGAAATTTTAAGTTTAGAAAACTTAGAACTATGCTGCCTCAGTCAGACTAAGCATCATACATAAAAATAATTCATTGCAATGTCCTACCCATCAATGACTACTTCAGCTTCAATCTCAACAATTCATGAGGACACAATAGATATAAATTCAAAGTAAATTGCCTGGAATACTCTACCTGATTCTGTGGTTTCTTCCACTAACCCCAAAAACTTTAACCTCAGACTGTCTACTGTTGACCTCACTCCATTCCTAAGAGGTCTGTAAGGGGCATGCATAAGCACACCAATCATGCCTACCATCCCTGTCTTAATGTTCCCTTTTATTCATATTTATTTCATATATTAATAATCATGTTTATACTTATATATGTTATCTAATGCATGCTTGACAAAATGAATAAAATAAAAAAATAAACCTAGAACTTAGGAGAAATTTCTCAAGAAATGGTTCACCTTTAGAAGTTCTGGGTGCCCCATTGCTGGAGTCATTTAAGTAGAAATAGAATAGCCACTTGTATAAAATTGTAGAGGGTCTGTTGCTTGAGCAGGGGGTTGGACTAGAAGACCTTCAATGTCCCTTCCAATACTGTGATTCTGTTTGTATGACAACCACAGCACAGAGCAAGATTCAAAGTGATCCTAATGGGTTCCTGCTCTGAAATTCATTAGAATTTCCTGCATCAAAGGCTAAAATGTCAGACCTCTCTGAATGGTGAAGTGACCAACCAGGTCAGATGTTTCCTTCCACATGGCCCAGTTCATCAAACCTAGTTCCTGCATTCTGCAGCCTTTGACAATGAGCTAGAGAAAATCAGTGGAATTTTTCATGGTTCTGATAGAAATTATTTATTCATTTCAAAGATAATTATTGTAGCCAAGTATCACAAGAGGAAAATCCTAAAATTAAATTTAGATCGGAGAACTAAAATTTGTGAGTTTTGATGAAATTTGAGTTGGAAACCGTACCCTGTGATAAAGGGAAAATGTTTCATTTCAGAGTTAAATATTTGGTGTTACACCCAATTCCTCAGATCACCACCAAGAGACGGAACTAGCTTCTCAAATATAAACCCATCTTCTCAAGATGGCCATCATGTTATGATAGAAGCCATGATGTCCCATTTGTAGCTCTAGCCCAAATACTCCAATTTCTGAAGGTCTCCTTTCTTTCAGATTCTTGCCTATTTGAGCAACATGCAGTTCAACAACAGTGCTGGAGATAAAGTCTCCTTCTCAGAAGATGGACTGGGATCTACTCATTATGACCTTTTCAACTGGGTTCTCCTCCCCAATCGATCTTTTGTCCCCATGAAGGTTGGGCAAGTAAATCCCGAGGCTCCCCCAGGCCAGGATTTCACCATTAACTCTGATGGAATCATCTGGGCCACAAAGGTGAGCTGCAAGGAAGTATTGTAAGTCCAGGGGAGGATTCAACTTCCTGAGATGCAGAACATCTTCCTTGAAAAATAATGAATTAAGCCAGAAATCATGGCAGCCATTTGATGAAAACTCTGCTTTGCATGTGATAAATTTGAGGTCTGATTTGTGTCATTCCACAAAGGGTTAGGCTTGGGAACATCATTTGCTTGAAATGCAGGATGCAATTACAGGAAGCAGCGGTAATTTCCAACGACAATTTCCACTCAGTTGTATCCTCACAGTTCTTTCTTTTAGAAATGCTCTCATCCTTCCTCTGCAGGCTGAGATACTATCTCCCACATCCATGGGTGTGCCAGAAATGTCCCAGGCCTGATGACCTCAGGATTGTTCTTGATTTCTGATTGACAGTGGCAATGTATTTCTTTAGAACGGATTCTGAATGTAGAAGTAGGAAGAAAAAAGGGAAATAGGAATGGGGGAAAGAATGAATGCAGCTTAGGTCATCTCAAGTATTTCTCTTTTCTCTTTCAGAAGGTGCCCTTTGCCAGGTGTGGCATGAAGAGGTGCCATGCAGGAGAGAGGAGAAGAGTTCCAGAAGGCAAGCAGGTTTGCTGCTACCAGTGTGGTGCTTGTGAAAGTTACAATATCTACAATGCCGCTTTTGCTCTGGCACACACATTACATGCAATGTATGGATCCAGAGCCTAACCAACTCTGATGAGACTTGGAAAGAGGATCTCAAATGTCCAATCGTGGCTGATAATAATTCTGGGTTTTTACTCATTGCATAGATACTTAGAGAGGAAACTCCCCATATCAATTTCTTCAGCTACTGATTAAATGTCTGCATACTCCCATATCAATCCATCTCAAATCATATTAAAATGCCAATTCTTTAAAAAGGTTAAGAACCATAATCTTCCATACTTCCTCATCAACCTCAGGCAGAATTTTCCTGAGCTGGATGAGCAAAGTATGTCATAACCTTTTGCAATACATTAATAATCTCTCATGATATTTGATTTCTTGGACTTCCATGGGAAACGATGATGGTCCATGAGATCTCCATGCATGAGGAGTCTGCAAAGGAAAAATTCAACCCATGCCCAGGATCATAATCAAATTTCCTTAATGAGTGTACTTTTCCTGCAAGGTCAACCAGGGTATGACAGTCATCCCAGCTTTCTAACTAAAGTTAGGAGGCATTTGCCAATCACACAGTCCTGTGACATATGGTAAGTTAAAGGGGATAACCAGCATCTTCAATGGTGCCTTGGAGGAACCTGGGAGCCACTGAATCTCATGGTCTATCCTGGGAGATCCTAAAAATGTCCAATATTGTAAGCACCACTTCATTTTGGACCAGCTACAGTTTTCAAGGGGTCTTGAGGCATAGTCCCATTGCAAGAATATTGCAATTGTCCAAATGGGAAGTGACCAAGGTTGAACTGCCATTCCTGGGTAGTGCACAATTGGTATGTTGATGATAACATCTCCATTTCCATCAGATTTCTCATGTGTGAATTGGCCCATAAAAGAGCAAACTTGAATTCATTGGTTTTCATTAATTCATTTACAAAATGTCTATGGCAATGTATCGGATGTGTTCTTTTATTGAGAGAAATCTTCTTGGTTGAAGATAGTAACAATAGATAGAGGTTTAATAATTATGAATAGGTATGGTTACATCATCTATTACATCATTTACTTCTTATGCATTTGTCATTTTCTGCTCTTTTCTCAAATGTACAAATATGAGTGTAATCTTTGGTCTTCAAGAGTTCCTCCCACTATTCTCTGGAAAGGATTTATACAAGTTGCACTCTTAACAATCAGTACTGCAATGAGACTTAGTTGGTTTCTATACTGCGTTTGAATCCACAGTGGTTTTGGGATGGAGGGAGCCTGGAGGATTAAGCACTTGTAATAGTCACATAAACATCACAAACAGTACTTGTTGAGCAACAGTGATGAAAAATAACTTTGCAACATTGACAGCGTTCGCAGGTCATGTTTATGTCAGCCTTTCTAGGCAAGTAGGGATTTTAGGTATAAACCACTTTACTCACTTTTGTGGAGTTAAGATAACGGTTTATTTACAATACATCCCATCCAAGTCAGTGACAACAAGAAAATATTTGTATAAAGCCAGTGCTGAGAGCAACTGCCTCTCAGCACCTTTTATTGCAATAATCCACCCTTCGTAATTAACCTAACATCCGCCCTCCCGGCTAATTCCCCACACTTCCTCCCCATGCTCATAATCGTCTCTATCATCCCACTCCCAATTAGTGCAGCCTTAAATCACCACCTCCTCCCCACAGCTATAGACGCCCTTTAGCCTTATTCAAACCAATTTCCCTTTTCTGTCTTAATTGCTTCATCACGATTCCTCTAACAATCTTTGCTCCAGCTGGAGTTTCTCCCTACTACATTCCTATCTATCTATCCACCTACTCCCTCCTAAATGTTCTCTAAGGTTCTGCAAACAGCCAGCATGCGTTGACATAACAATTCTTCATTTCAACTGGAGTTCATCATTTGCTGTCGGTTTTTACATGTTAGCTTTTGCTGTTCTTATCAGCGACCTTGCCGTCATTCATCAACCTAGCTGACCCACAGTTCAGTTAATTCTGTGTCGGGCTTCATGGTGAGTGTGGGAATGTTGAAGCCTGACAGGCTGCCCCCTCTACCATGACATTGTCTGCAACATAAAGAATACACTTAATATCTCACACTTAATTTATCTCATCCCTCCCACATGCTTTCGCGGGATGTGATCTATGAAATTTGTTTTGTAACCGAGGTGCTGACACGTCAGAACAAGGGACCCATGAGGCATCCATGATAGGGTAACCATGCCATCAAACTAAATATTGTAAAATTCCCCGTCTACAGCGGGAATCAAGGATTTTGGCGTTTTCATAATGGTCATCATGAATTGGATCTGGTGTTTGCAGTCTTTGGTTTTGTCTGGTCATATCAGCGGGTTTCAATAAATTGATATGGAAAACAGGATAAATTCTTTTGAATCGGGAAGGTAAACAGGGACATATGGTAACAGGATTTATTATCCTAGTCACTAAAAAAGGTCCTATATATTTCCAGCCTAGTTTTTTACTAGTTAACCCTAGATTTATGTATTTAGTTGAGAGATTACCCAAACTCCCACCTTATATTGGATTTGTGAGGCTCATTTTTTATCTGCTTGTTTTTTATATTCTGTTTGTGCTTTGTTTAAAGCTACTTGTACTGCCTTCCATGTACTTTTTATACTGTCTGACCAAGTGTTCACTGTACCTGGTTCCTGGTGTTTATGTGGCCACTCCGGTATTGGAACAAATTTGGTACCGTGTGCTATTTGAAATGGGGAATATCCAGTACTATTATGTACAGTATTATTATACACTATTTCAGCGTATGGTAAAGATCCACCTAGTCATTTTGTTGGTATGATATGTAGCATCTCAAATATTGTTCAATGATGGCATTTGCTCTCTCTGCTGTTCTGTTTGTGCAAGGATATTAAGCGGTACTTAAACCTTGCATTGATCCAATTAGGTGTACAAATTCCGCCCAAAGTTTTGCTGTAAAAATTGTACTCCTCTATCCGATATAATCCGCCTAGGTACTCCATGTAATCTATAGATGTGTTTTATGAATAGGTCAGCCAATTTTCTAGCAGAGGGCAAGGAATTCCTTACAAGGAATAAAGTGTGCCTGTTTTGAAAACAGATCAATTGCCATCCATATCACATTGTATCCATTAGTATTCAGTAGCTCAACTATAAAATCCATGCCAATATCTTGCCATAGTTTTGTGGGTTCAGATACCATTTGTAATAATCCTTCTGGTTTACCTATTTTTATTTTATTGACTGCACAAACTGGACATGATTATACATATTTTTCTATCTCTGACCTCATAGCTGGCAACCATAATTGTCTTTTTGCAAGGTGTAAAGTTTTTAAAAACCCATAATGCCCTGCCTGTTTAACATCATGACAACATTTAAACACTATCAATCTCAATGAGGTAGGTATGTATATCTTATTTCCTCGCCAGGGTATATTATCTCACATTTCAATTTGGCTCTGATTGTTTATTAACCACTGATCATTCACCAAAATAGTATGTACATTGACTCTTCTATTGGGGAAAGCAAGATAAGGCGTCCACTATAAAAATTTTCCCAGCAGGAACATATCGTAGTGTAAAGTTGAATCATTTAAAAAACAATGCCCACTGCACTTGTTGAGAAGATAATCAACGGGGATTTTGGAGTGCCTCCAAATTTTTGTGATCTGCCCACATCTTCTAGTAGATGTCGCCAAGTAATTAATGCCCACTGAACAGCAAATGCCTCTTTCTCCCAAATAGCCCAATTATTCTCACTGGAATTAAATTTTCGAGAGGTATAGGCACATGGTTGTAACGTTCCTGCCGAATTCTTTTGTAGCAAAACAGCTCCTATTGCCACATCACTAGACTCGGCTTGAATTACCAATGGTAAGCTGATATCAGGATGTTTGAGGGCCAGTTCTTGAGCGAAGAGATTTTTCAAATTATCAAAAGCGGTTTGACATTGTGGCGTCCATGATAACAAAGTACTTGATTTTGGTTTCTCAGTCCCCATAATTTTAGTTCGCAGTAGGTTAGTTAACAGAATGGCAATATCAGCAAATCATGGTATGAATTTCCGGTAAAAGTTGGCAAATCCGAAGAAACTTTGAAGTTGTTTCCGTGTGGATGGGGCTTGCCATTGTAAAACAGCCTCCACCTTTTTGGGGTCCATTGTTATCCCATGTTCAGAAATACGATATCCAAGATAGTCCAGTTGTTTAGTATGAAAATCACACTTGGACAATTTTACATAAATTTTGGCCTCTAACAATTTATTGAGTATCTGCCTTACTAAATGGATATGTTCTTCCTCTGTGTTGGAATATATTAAAATATCATTCAAATAGACTAATACACCTTTATAGAGATGATCATGCAAAACTTCATTAATTGCATGAATACTGCTAGGCACCTTGCACACCAAATGGCATTACATTAAAATAATAACTGCCTTTGTATTTCAATGTCTTCTCTCTTACAGCTTGTAATATTTGTGTTTTGATGGATTTTTTGGTAAATCTGATATGGACTTCCCTTGGTAATTTATTTCTCATCGCATATCTTGTAAAAACTCGATATACCTCATCTACTCCATCCATCATCTTTTCCTCTGTAATTTCCAAAGCATCCGCCAGAATTTCTATCATTATCGCAGCCAAATTTTGTCCTTTTTCTTCTTCTATATTCTGAAATCTGAGATAGAATTCTGACCTCTCCATCTCCCACCTCAACATCCCACTTTTATCTTGTTCAACCACTGTTAATCTGCTGTCAATATTTCCAATCTTCTCCTCTCTTTGTTTACCTTCTTCCTCAATTTTTTGGAATCTCTCTTCATACTTCACCATCATTTGTTGAATATTTTCCACTTTTTCATCAGTCTTCTCTGTTCTTTGTTCAATAGTATCTATTTTTATCTTGAGATCTTGGATTCCTTGCATAATCATCTGTAAATTCACTTTTTCTTGTTCTTTATCTTGCTTCAACATTGTCTGAATTAAACGTTGTCCTCCAGCTGGTGGGGAGGCAGAGGTAGAAGTAGAAAGGCCAGAAGATATGGGTTTCCTGCTCATTTTGATGCTTCAAGACCTTCAAATTCTTTTTAGCTTTTAATCCAACTGGTAAAATAGCCAATTATAATCCAAAATGGAAAAATCCAATAATAAAAAGCCCAATGACTAAAAGAAAGAAGGAGAAAAAGAAAAATCTTCAGGTTCTTCTAGACCCTAATCCAATGATGAAGTAGTCCACAATAAAAAATGAAAAATAGAAAAAAGAAAAAAGCCCAAAAATAATAATAATAATTAGGAAGAAAAAAAAACAAAAATAAGGAAGAAAAAGAAAAAATTCCTTCAACTTCTTCATACCTTAATCCAATTGGGAAATAAAAAAAAAGAAAAGGCAGAGTGGCCCAAAAATATAAATGGAAAAAGCAAAAAAAAAAAAAATCGCAGTAAAAAGAAGGCAAAGGCAAAGAGATTGTGGTTTTAAAACAAATACCCAGAAGAGTGAGAGAGACGAGAAGAGAATACCGATTCCTGACCAAAATGCTATTGAAAAAGGAAGTGAATTATACATGGCTGATTCCAGAAGGATTAATGTTTATGTGGCAAGAACGGAGACATAGAATCAATTCAATTGAGAAAGCAGAACTTTTCCACGCAGAATTTTTTGGAAGGAGAGAAGAAGAGGCAGAGAAAGAGGTCTCATTAATTGAGTTTCAAGAGGAACAACTGGAGACTGAAAAAGAGGAAGGTGCAGTAGGTGGACAGGAGGATAGTAAAGAACAGCGTGAAGTGAGATCCACAAGAGCTGTTAGACCTAAATATAAAAGCATAATCATGGAAGAAAAAAAAATTGATTACAATGAATATAAATGGACTCAGTTCAGCTGTTAAAAGAAGGAAAACCTTTCATAAATTAAAATTTGATACAATTTGTCTACAAGAAGTACATATTAAAAAACAACATGAACAATTGTTAGTACAGCCAAAATTAGGGAAAATATTTACTTCTTTGACTCAATGTAAGAAAAGGGGAGTGGTTCTATACATTAAAGAGGTTATCCCAGAAAAATTGATTTATACGGATGAAGATGGAAGAGTATTAATGGTGGAAATAATGGACAATAATATAAAAATACTCTTGATTGCAATCTATGCTCCGAATGATAAACAAGTAGAATTCTATAAAAAATTACACATGAAAGAATATGTGCCTACTTCTTAAGAAAGCTATCCACTGCCATAGCCAAACCTCTAAGCATAATCTTTGAAAAATCTTTCAGAACCAGCTCCTTGCCTAACCTATGGTCACAAGCCACAGTCATCCCCATCTTCAAAAGGAGACCCAAGCCTAGTTGAAAACTACAGGCCAATCTCCTTATGCTGCGTCACCTGTAAAGTCATGGAATCAATTATTAACCAATCCATCATCCTTCACTTAGAGACAAATAACCTACTCTCCAATAAACAATTTGGTTTCAGGAAAAACTATCCTGTAATCTGCAACTCTTACACTGCAAAAACATATGGACTACACAACTCGACCAGGGCAAAGCAATAGACGCAATCTACATAGACTTCTGTAAAGCCTTTGATTCAGTGGTACACGACAAACTACTCCTAAAAATAAAATCTTATGGTATCTCTGGACAACTGAATAACTGGATAGAAGCATTCCTGTCAAACAGACAACAAATGGTCAAAATCGGGAACGCCCTATCAAATCCAGTACCTGTCAATAGTGGTGTTCCCCAAGGCAGTGTTCTAGGACCAACTCTCTTCATACTCTACATAAACGACCTCTGTGATCATATTAAGAGCAATTGCGTTCTCTTCGCTGATGATGTAAAGCTGTTCAATACCACAGACAATACTGCTACCCTACAAAAGATCTTGACTATGTATCCGAATGGTCAAACAAATGGCAACTTCAAATCTCAACAAATAAATGCTCTGTCTTACATATTGGCAAAAAAATCAGAAAATAAAATACAAGCTGAATAGTCAAGATCTTGTTGATGACCCAAGCTCTGTAAAGGACCTTGGAATACTCACCTCTAATGATCTAAGTGCTAGAGCACACTGCAACTACATAGCCAAAAGGCATTAAGAGTTGTTAACCTAATCCTACGTAGCTTTTTCTCTGGTAATATCACACTACTAACCAGAGCATACAAAACATTTGCTAGACCAATACTCGAATACAGTTCATCAGTCTGGAATCCTTACTACGTATCTGATATTAGCACAATTGAGAAAGTCCAGAAATATTTCACAAGAAGAGTTCTCCTCCTCTACTCGCTGTAGAATACCTTATGCCACCAGACTTGAAATTCTAGAACTAGAAAACCTTGAATTACGCCGTCTTGGTCTGACTTAAGCATGGTATACAAAATCATACATTGCAATGTCCTACCTGTCAATGAATACTTCAGCTTCAACCATAACAACACAAGAGCACACAATAGATACAAACTCAAAGTAAACCGCACCAAACTTGATTGCAGGAAATACGACTTCAGCAATAGAGTGGTCAATGTCTGGAATACTCTACCCGACTCTGTAGTTTCTTCCCCAAACCCCAAAAACTTTAACCTTAGACTGTCTACTATTGACCTCACCCCTTTCCTAAGAGGTCTGTGGGGCGTGCATAAAGCGCACCAACGTGCCTACCGTCCCTGTCCTATTGTTTCTCTTATTCTTTTATTTTCTTATATGTAACCATTTCATGTATTCACAACTATGTATACATTTATACTTATTATCTTGTAAACAATTGGCAAATCAAATCAAATCAAATAAATAAATAAATAAAGTAACTGGACTGGACTATGTTAATATAATTATGATGGGAGACTTTAATGGAATTGTGGACAATAAACTGGACTATATAGCAACAACAACAAAGCAAAATAGAAAGACTCTCCCTAAATCTTTTTTTAAAATGACAGACGAATTAACCTTAAAAGATATTTGGAGAGAAAGAAATGCCAAAGCTAAACAATATACTTTCTATTCAAATAGACATTTATCATGGTCCAGATTGGATGTGATTTGGATCTCAACAGAATTAATATCTAATATTCAAGAAACAAATATTGAAACAAGTACTTGGGCAGATCATAGCCCAATGACAATTAAATGGAAGGGACAAAAAAAAAGATCGAGATGGACATTAAACAATACTATCTTAAAGGAAAAAGATTTTATACAATGGATGGAGAAAGAATTGGCTTTTTTCTTTAGAGAAAATAAAAAAGAAGATACTTCAATGCAGAATGTTTGGGATACAATGAAGGCATATGTTAGAGGTTTGATAATAGATTGTATAAGAAAAAAGAATATTAGGAAAAGGCAAGCCATTAAGGCCTTGGAAGATGAGTATAAAAGACTTGAAGAAGAATTACAGAAAATGCCACAGAAAAATTATATTAAATTGAAGTTGGATATAACTAAACATAAAATGGAATTAATAGAGAAAGAAGAATTGGCACAGAAAATCAGAAATGCTAAACAGAATTATTTTGAAGATGCAAATAAACCAGGTAGATGGCTAGCATATAAGTTGAGAAAGGAGAAAGAATCAAGAAAAATATTGAAGTTAATAGATGATCAAGGCCAAGTTTGTTATGGTAATAAGGAGAAAAAGGAAATTATTCGAGATTTCTATGGGCAACTATATAAACAAGAGAATATTGACGAGGAAAAAGTCAAACAGTATCTACAGAATGCTAACCTACCGAAGATACCTAAAGAGACTGAAGAAATGCTAGAAAGCAACATAACAATGATGGAATTAACTGAAGCACTTAAGAAACAAAATAATGGGAAAGCACCAGGTCCAGATGGGCTTCCGGCAGAATTCTATAAAACATTTCAAGAATCATTGAGCATTCCATTGCTAGAAGTTATGAATGAAGCTATGTCAAAGAAGATGATACCCAAAACATGGTCAGAGGCTTATATTACACTTATTCCAAAAAAAGAGGCTGACCCACTGCAAATTAAGAACTATAGACCTATTTCTTTATTAAATGCAGACTATAAAATCTTTGCTTCAATTTTAGCACAAAGACTTAAAAAATACTTAAATAATTTCATTCACCCAGATCAAAATGGATTTTTGCCAAAGAGACAAATTAGAGACAATATGAGAGTAATCTTGGATACTTTGGAATACTATGAGGCACATCCTGAAAAGCAAATGGCTTTGATATTCCTAGATGCTCAAAAGGCATTTGACAACATGAACTGGAGATTTATGTTATTACTATTGGAACAGATGGGTTTTGCCAGAAAATTTATCCAAGCAATAGAAGCCATATACAATAAACAGACAGCAAAGGTAATGATGGAGGGAGAACTTACAGACTTTATCAATATAAGAAAAGGCACAAGACAAGGATGTCCCCTATCTCCTTTGCTATTTGTATTGACTTTGGAAGTGTTGAATAGAAATATTAGAGATGATAAAAGCATAAAAGGAATGAAAATTAAAAAGGAAGAATTCAAACTGCAAGCCTTTGCTGATGACTTAGCCTTTATTTTGGAAGATCCGTTAGAAACAGCTCCAAAGTTATTGGAAAAGATAGAGATATATGGTGAGGTGGCTGGTTTGAAAATAAATAAAGACAAAACAAAGATTTTGACAAAGAACATGCTACTGAGACAAAGAGAAGAACTGGCAGACCTGTTGAAAATCCAAGTTACGAATAAGGTCAAGTATCTGGGGATACACTTGACAGCAAGATGTAGCACATTAAAAGAGAATAATTATATTAAACTTAAACAACAGATAGCTACAGACTTGAAGAAATGGGAAAACTTGCAATTGTCATTAATAGGGAGAATTTCAACAATTAAGATGAATATTTTACCCAGAATCCTATTTCTGTTTCAAACAATACCAATTAGGCTCAGAAAAGACTATTTTGATGATTTAAATAAAATTATGTTGAAGTATATATGGCAAGGTAAGAAAGCGAGAATAAAGCTAAAGCTTTTGCAAGATGCTAGAATTAGAGGGGGTTTTGGTCTGCCCAATTGGGAATTGTACTATCAAGCTGCAAGTTTGATGTGGGTTAAGGAATGGATAACATTAAGAAAGACTAGATTGTTGACACTAGAAGGTCATGATTTGCTGTTGGGTTGGCATGCTTTTTTATGGTATAAGGGAACTAAAACACAGGGTTATTTTAGAAGACATTATATACGGGAGTCTTTGTGGTTAAACTGGGAGAAGATAAAAAGACAATGTTATTTGAAAATTCCAGTTTGGTTATTGAATATTGAAGCATTTTCCTATCCTATAATTTATAAGAAGGAACAAACAGTTAGATATGGGGAACTATTGGATGAAAAGGGTGAACTTAAATCGATACAAAATTTAGAGGAACAAGGTATAAAGATGAATTGGTTTTCATATGGGCAAATACATTCAAGGTATGATGAAGATTCTAAAACAGAGGGATTCTATGATAAACAGACTGATCTAGATAAGATCTAGATGGGTACTGATGAGAAGGTGATTAAAAAATTATATGGTTATTTATTGGGAATTAAATTAGAGGAAGAACAAGTTAAAGAAACTATGATTGTTTGGGGGAAGAATTTTGGATATGGGATTGATTTAGAGAAATGGCAAAAATTGTGGTCTCAAAATTATAAAATGACAATGTCAACAGCATATAAAGAAAATTTGTATAAGATGTTTTACAGGTGGCACTTTCCCCCAACAAGAATAGCAAGAATGTTCAAGAACAAATCTGAAAAATGCTGGAAATGTCATCAGATACCTGGCTCATATTACCATATGTGGTGGACTTGTGAGGATGCTAAAAAATATTGGACTAAAATTCGCATGTGGTTGGAAAAAATGACAAAGAAACGTATAGATTTGAGACCGGAGTTTTTTTTATTGGGAATCTTACCAGATACATATAGTAAAGATTTGAAATATCTGATTGTAAATGTGTTAACAGCGGCTAGGATTGTATTTGCTAAAAACTGGAAGAATGAGAAAATGCCATCACAGGAAGAAATTATTAAGAAAATATTGGAATGTGCTGAGATGAGTAGATTGACATTTGAAATTAGAGAGCAAGAGGATAAACAATTTTATGAAATTTGGGATCTTTTTTATCAGTGGCTAGATGACAAAATACGATAATAGAATATTTAGAAAGTTAGATAGCAAGGAATACTTTTATTTTTTCTTTTGCTTATGTTATTTGACATTATATCTATAAAGTGTTTTTAGGATAGATTTGGTATGATTATATGATTTGTTATAGAATAAACTGTTTAAAGTATTGTTATCTCATAAAGCATGAATGATTAAAAGTATAGTCAAATGATTTATTAATAGCAATATTAGGATATATAAGTTTGGATTGACAATATGAGTTGTTATGTAACATAACTGTAATTGAGACTATGAAATGAATGCACAAAACTGATGAACCAACCAACACACTGTACGTACATAAGAGAGTTGATGTATTAATGTTTTGTTTGTCTTGTTTGTTTGTAGAAAATCAATAAAATTGTTTTCAAAAATAATAATAATAATAACTGCCCAATGGACAATTAAACATTGTCTTCCACTCATCACCTGGACGAATTCTTACTCAATAATAAGCCTCCCTTAAATCAAGCTTGGTGAAAATCCGTCTTTTCGCCAACATGGCTAATAAGTCTTTTGTTAATGGTAGCATATACAAGGGTTCTACACAAATAGTGTTTAGGCCCCTATAATCAACACACAAATGTAGACCGCCATCCTTTCTTTCATGAAAAAACACTGGAGCTGCCAGATGAGATCTACCAGGAGTGATGAATCCTCTTTTTAAATTTTTCTCAATATACTTCCTCATCTTCTCCACTTCTTTGGGCATCATTGAATACATTTGTAGTTTTGGAAGTTTTGCTCCAGGCATTATCTCTATCGAGCAATCCGTTGTTCGATAGGGAGGTAATATATCAGTACCCTCCTCTTTAAAAACATCCTCCAAATCTTCATATTCCATCGGGTATCAATGTTGTAACATTGGGCCTTCTTTATCTTGTACTGATTTACTGGTAGCTGGTGGTACGTCATCAGGGGTAGGTGGATGTGGTGCAATTGCCAGCTGTATTTTCCAGAAACCCCCTTCCCAATATATCACCGGCTCCCACTTATCGAGCCAAGCTAACCCCAAGATTAGTGCCTCGTTCATGTGAGACACCACAACAAAAGATATCCACTCCCAGTGCTCTTCCATCACCAATTTAATATATTCGGTTCAGTGAGTTTTTATTTATTTATTTTATTTATTTATTTATTTGTCAAGTGATTATATGGTAACAGGTATAAGTATAAACATAGTATGAGTACATGAAATGGATACATATAAGAAAAATAAAAAGAAACAATAGTACAGGGATGGTAGGCACGTTGGTGCGCTTATGCACGCCCCGTACAGACCTCCTAGGAAAGGTCAATAGTAGACAGTCTAAGGTTAAAGTTTTTGGGGTTTGGGGAAGAAACCACAGAGTCAGGTAGAGTATTCCAGATATTGACCACTGTTGCTGAAGTCGTATTTCCTGCAATCAGGTTTGCTGCTGTTAACCTTGAGTTTGTATCTATTGTTTGCTCTTGTGTTGTTATGGTTGAAGCTGAAGTATTCATTGACAGGTAGGACATTGCAATGTATCATTTTATATACTATACTTAGATTGGACCGAAGGCAGCCTAGTTCTAGGTTTTCTAGGTCTAGAATTTCAAGTCTGGTGGCATAAGGTATTCTGCAATGAGTAGAAGAGTGGAGAACTCTTCTTGTGAAATATTTCTGGACTTTCTCCCTATTACATTCCTATCTATCTATCCACCTACTTCCCCCTAAATGTCTCTAAGGTTTTGCAAACAGCCAGCATGTGTTGACATAACAATTCTTCATTTCGATTGGAGTTCATCATTTGCTGTTGGTTTCCACATGTTAGCTTTTGCTGTTCTTATCAGCGACCTTGCCGTCATTCATCAACCTAGCCGACCCACAGTTCAGTTAATTCAGTGTCAGGCTTCATGGTGAGTGTGGGAACATTGAAGCCTGACATGTAAGGCATACAAAAACTGAAGTCCTCCCATAATTGTTGCAACAGTTTCACTTAGTGAACACTTCCAACATGATTTTGAAAGCAGCCACCAGTGATGTCATTCAATTGTGGCCTCTTGCAAAATAGTGGCCACTTCTGTAATTGTGCAATGCAACTGTTTGACAGAGTGATCCATTCTGCTTCCCTCATGTGTTCTCTGTGTCATTGCAAGAAGCTCCAGAATTCCCATGCTAGGTAGAGTTTCAGGTGGGTGTCAACATGAGTGATTTTTGGTCTATGGCACTGCTTCTCATCCTATGGTCCAAAGACTCTGGTGGGGGGTGGGGCATAACATCATCAAATGTTGTCTGCAAAGGCTTGAAGAAATGTTATGATTTAAATCTTGAGTTAAGTCTTGGAGATCCATGGCCACAAAAGATATTTAAAAGAGGGCCCATGATGAAGAAAATGTTGAGAACCACTAGTCTATGGGCTTGGTATTTTGCAGGGGCTGAGTTAGTAAATATTTTATTATTGTTTATGTTAATATGCTGAACAGCATAACCAAATCTGCAAAATTGTTCAGTATCAACTGAAGATCACTACTGTGTGTGCCAGGAATATGCTGCCACCAGCAAATAAATTTTTGAATGACTGTATGGAAGCATTTGGTCCAAACATTCATGATCATTCAGTGAAGGTTACAGAAAGAAGCTTCCAATTGGTGTCTGAAGGACATTGCTAAGTGCAGATGGCCCTGAAATGCTTAAAACAAAGACTTGTGATTTTAGTTGCACCTTGTGGTGACTTCTGCCCAATAGTCCAATACCCTAACAAGGAGAACAGCATTCCCAAGAAACTGTGCTTCTTGTCCATCAGTGGACCCTGGGTTACAATTTCGTAAGTCTTGCTTTGTCTCTGTATCACATCTGCAGTCCTGATCATCTTCCTTAAGGACTGTCAAAGCCTAGAAGAGAGCCAAAATAGATGGAAACCAGAGTTGATATCAGAGATGACAAGGCTGAGCCTGATGGAGGGGTCAAACTTCACCTCATGTCCCAAGAGATATAAGTTCAACCCAAATCTGTTGACTCTTATTTGGTGGCAAATTTCCTTTCACTGTTTCTTGAGCAAACGGAGTCCTCTTTCAGAGGTAGGGGAACAATCCACTCTCACAGGGATGATTCAAGCTGGCTGCATCTCAACTGTGGGTTTGTTCCCAATAACAGAAGAGTTTCTGCCTCAACTCTCCCACCACTCTTACCTACATCATCAGACTCTCCGCAGCTCAATTTTATTCTGTTTAACTAACTGAAGCTGTAGTAGGAGTGGCAGAATCTAGACATGGAGTCAAAAAAGGATTCAACCCAAATGCTCTGTGTAGACCAGGGGTGGTATTCTACTGATTCGGTCCAGTTCAGCCAAACTGGTAGCTCTGAAGATCATCTGTGAGCAAACCAGTTTGCTCCAATGATCAGCTGCTGGAGCCACCCTTCTGCTTGCCATGGCTCTATTCTGACTTTTATTTCCTGGTTTAAAAACTCAGCTGCTTTGTGGGTCAACAGTTTAACATACAGGGAGAGTGCCGGATTGCAGGAGAAAGTCAGTAGTGCTGCTTGAATCACAAATGGACTAAGTAAAACTATTCAACACCACCGACAATGCTACTGTCCTACAAAGCAACCTTGATTATGTGTCTGAATGATCAAAATATTGGCAACTCCAAATCTCGACCAATGAATGCTTTGTCCTACACACTGGTAAAAAAAAAAAATCAGTACCTAAATTCAAACTAGGTGGATATGACCTCGTTGACAACCCTCACTCTGTCCAGGACCTTGGAGTACTCATATCTAATGACCTAGGCACCAGAGCTCACTGTAACAGCATTGCCAAAAAGGCATTAAGAGTTGTAAATTTAATCTTAAGAAGCTCTGGTAACATTGAATTGCTAACAAGGGCATACAAAACCTTTGCTAGACCAATACTCAAATACAGCTCATCTGTCTCAAATCCGCAATGTATATCAGACATTAATACAATTGAACGAGTCCAGAAGTATTTCACGAGAAGAGAACTACACTCCTCTGCTCGCAACAGAATACTCTATATCAACAGGCTTGAGATTTTGGGCTTGGACAACCTTGAACTATGCTGCCTATGCTTAGACTTAAGCGTAGCACACAAAATTATCTACTACAATATCCTACCAATCAATGACTATTTCAACTTCAACCGCAACAATACAAGAGCACACAACAGATACAAACTCAATGTAAACCATTCCAAACTTGATTGCAGAAAGTATGACTTCAGCAACAGAGTGGTCAATGCCTGGAATACACGATCTGACTCTGTTGTTACATCCTCTAACCCCCACTCCTTTAACCTTAAACTATCCACTATTGACCTCACCCCATTCCTAAGAGGTCCGTAAGGGACGTGCATAAGCGCACCATCATGCCTCCCATCCCTGTCCTATTGTCCCCATTTATTCGTACCTATTTCCTGTATTCTTACTCATGTTTATACCTATACTTATTATCTTGTAAGCGATTGACAAATCCAATAAATAAATAAGTCCAGTTCCTCTTGAATTCTATTGACCCTTATCTAACACTAACCTAGTACTAACCATTAGTTTATTAGGTTCCTATGGATAGGAAGTGTAGTCTCTATGTTTTGCACCTGACACAACTTTTACAAAGACTTTTCTTGAGATAGCCGCCATACTGCTCCTTAAGCAGACATTTATAGTCCACAAAAGCCCCAGATGGCACAAGAGTCCTAAGAAGGACAATGAACTGTGATTGCAGAACTAAAGATGAAATTTTCTGCTTCTGGGAGGACCCATTATCCACACCTGCTTGGTTTTGACATAATCTTGCAATTCTGCATATGCTCTCCTGTTTTTCATGTTAAAACAGAATAACAAAGTTGGAAGAGACCTTGGAGGTCTTCTAGTCCAACCCCCTGCACAAACAGGAGACTACATACTATTTTAGACAAATGGTTGTCCATTTCCATCTTAAAAGCCTCCAGTATTGGAGCACCCAGAACTTCTAGAGGCAAGCCCTTCCAATGATTCATTGCCAGGAAATTTATTCTTAATTCAAGTCCAATCACTCCTTTTTAGATTTCCATCCATTACTTCTTGTCCTGCCTTCAGGTGCTTTGGAGAAGAGATTGACCCCCCATTTCTCTGTGATAGTCCCTCAAATATTGGAAGACAGCTCTCATTTCACCTCTAGTCCTTTTCTCTTAGACCAGGATTACACAGTTCCTGCAATCGTTCATTGTAGGTTTCAGCCTCCAGTCGCCTAACCATCTTTCTTGCTTGTCTCTGATTTCTTACTAGAGTCTCAACATCTCTTTTATATTGTAGCAACCAAAACTGGATGCAGTATTGAATGTGTGGTCTTCCCAAGGTATTATGAAGTGGTACTAACACTTCATATGATCTCAATGCTATCCCTCTATTAATGGAGCCTAGGATTTAAACCATGACTGTTCCTCCCCATCCAAAGCCTCCATGCACTAGGGCAAAACCTTGGTCAGTCCATGGATATACAACTGAATATCATCAGTGTACGAATGATACCTGATCCCAACTGAGAAGGCCTTATTGATGCACCCTCAAAATTGTTGGATTGGGCTCAATCGCTTCCCACCAACCAACACTGAATGAAACCACCTTCAGATGAAGGAGAGAACCATATAACAATATACACCCATTCTTTGCTACTCCAGTTTCTAATTTCATCCCCTGCCATGTGCCTACAAATAAATTAGTTCTTGCATCCAAACATTGCTCACAGTTGCAAGAGTATAATTGATTCTCGCGTGCCACAAAACCCTGTTTGAACTCATACTAGTTGACCAACCATGGCAGAGGTCAAACTCCATCTTGTTTTCAAGCAGTCAGCTTCATGGAGGTCAAATTCACAACTTCATCCTGACTCCATCTGCTCTGTGCATTATAAGAAACACAAACATGTTTTTCCATTTGGGTGTATGAGAAGCTATTGCTACATAGGCAGAACAATTGCTTTTCCTTGCAATTATCAGAAGGACAGTAATTCTTAGTGTATCCCCTGTGGATTTCTAGGTACGAAAACTTCCAAGCTATAAAAAATATGTCTGAGTTATTCAGGTGGAGGTAGAATGTGTCACCTTAGCCTGTTTTGCAAAGAGCTCACTCCATGCTTTTGTTTCCTCTATGGTCATGGCCCAAACACAGGTAAGGTGAAATATTGTTGATATAAATGTGTTCTGTGGCCATCCAGGGGGGAAAGGTGGTGTCTGATCTGCTAAAGCCCCAGTGAGATTTCAGAAGCAACTTCAAATCAGTTTCTGCATAAATCTTGATTTCTGTCGTAGGAGTGAAGGTGAGAAGAATGACTGGGCAGGAGTCATGCTATGGTTGATGCTGATGCTGCTGGCTCCTGGCTCCAACTACAGCGAAGAAGCTGTGTGTGTTCAGGGATTATATCGACTTCGATAAAAGCTACTACAGGCCTGGTGATCTCACTATTGGTGGGATTTTGCCCTTGGGAATCATTGTAAAGTCTCCTGTCTTTGACTTTAATACAGTGAAGCTTGTTTTAGATAATATGTAAGTTTCAGCTGGAGGGAAACATGCAAATAAATTGCTTCATTGCTTTAAATTCAGCAACTTTTCCCATAAATTCTTCTTCTAGTTTTTGCATTGTCCTTTTCTTTGCATTTATGATTTTCTCAACAAATTAGCAAGCTCTTCATCAGGAAGATGATAAACAAAAAAATGAAGAGGGAAACTGAACTGGCCTAGTGAAGAACTCAAATTTTTATATTAATCTGAACAGTAATTTGTGGTATAAAATTCAAATAAAAGCTCAACACTCTTCAAGTGTTCAAGAGTTACAAAAAATCCCTCACAGTATTGGAATAAGCATTGCACATGAATAATGCCCTTCAGTAAATCTATGAGGTGACCCATGCCAATTGTAGTCCTGTGCTCAGCAATCTTTACGACACCTGAAGAAGCTGCTTCAAGAGAGACATTAAATAATTACAGTGAAATTGGAGCAGTTGGAAAGGATTTCAGTCACTGGACAAAATGAATATGGCAGGGATGATGTAGAGTATAAAGCAGTCCACGATATCTATGGAAAGGCTTCTCTCCTTTCTCACAATGTCACGACAGATTCATCACCACTAACTGCCAGCAGTTCCTTGCATTGATATTTGCTGTCTCCAAGGTCAATAAGGATTTTCTTCTGCTCCCCAACCTCACCCTTGGCTTCCACATCTATCGCCATTACCAGAGGGAGATAGTTATTTGCTTGAAGAGCCTCTCCATTCTCTCCTCACTAGGCCAAGTAGTTCCAGGTTACAAATGTGACCAGCAGGACACTCTGTTCTCCATCATTGGTGATCTCAGTGCCAAGTCCACAAGGCAGATGGCCTTCATCTTCAGCATCTTTAAGGTCTCACAGGTAAGAGAGCTCCCTTGGATACAGTATGGAACAGACAAAAGCACACATAGAAGCCAAGATGAAACTAAAACTAGTTTTTTTGTTGGGGGAGGGCATATAATGAGCTTGTGACACTTAGATTACCCTTTATGTTAGGTATGGGTCTGATTAGGCATCATTTTAGTGCCATTTATTCTCTGTATTAAGTTGTTGGTTTCATCTCTTGTTTTCTGACATACCACAACCAATAAAAATGGCTAATAAGGGAAGACATTTGCCAGTCAAAGTGAGTCAGCTTGATGCGCAGGCCATCAACCATACAATGTTGATGCCAAAAGTTGCCATAAAATTTCATTTTGTCTTTGACTGATGAATCACATTTTTTCCAGCTCGGTGTTGGCTTTGAGTTCTCTCAGGGAGAGAGAAGAGTTAATCCTTCCTTCTTCCGGATTAATCCCAAGGAATCTTCTCAGTATGTGGGTTTAGTATAGCTGCTGCTGCATTTCCAGTGGAACTGGGTTGGGCTTCTGGCCCCTGGAGATGACATTGGAGAGCATTTCATCTCAACTATGATGCCAATGCTCCAGGAGAAGGAGATCTGCCTGGCCTTCACTCTAATGCTGGAAACGGATAATATTGATATCACTCTGAAGAAATTAATTCTCAATTCTCCTCCCTTGACTAAAGCAGAAGTGTTTATTCTGTTTGCAAACCCAATTGTTACTGGCAGTTTAATAGGGGCAGTATATATTTTTTTGAAAAATATAAGAAAGCACCATTTAGGAAAGTTTGTATCTTCACTTCCCATTGGAAACTTGGTGTGCAACAATCTGAAGCCAAATTGATATATTTAAAGCTTTTCCATGGAGTCTTGCATTTTGTAGACCACTCCGGGGATGTCTCAGAATTCAGCCACTTCCTTCTGTCTTTAGACCCCTTAAACCCCCAAGGAGATGTCTTTCTCCCTGCATGGTGGGAAATAGTCTTTCACTGCAAGATCCATCAATCAGGGAAGATCCCTCCAAAGGGGGAAAAACACTGTACAGGAAAGGAGAATTTGCAGAATCTGCCCAATTACACTTTTGAAACGAGAATGACAGGTGACAGTTACAATATCTACAATGCCATTTATGCTCTGGCACATGCTTTACATGCAATGTATGGATCCAGAATTCGACTGAGCATCATGAGGCTTGGAAAGAGGACCGCAAATGTCCAGTCATGGCAGGTGATTTCTGTGGCTTTTGACTCAGTCCACAGATGTTTAGATTGGAAGCTCCCCATATGAATTTCTTCAGTTCCTGATTAAATATCTGCATACTCCCATATCAATTCATCTGGGACCCTGCCCTTTTTTTTAGATTATCAATTGTTGTGCTACTTGGCTTGCTCTGTGAAAACAGCTTCTGATTAACAATGGATGGAAAGTAACAAAAGAGAGAAGCAATGTAGAAATTAGGAGAAATTTCTTAAGGAATGGTTTACCTTTAGAAGTCATAGATGCCCCACTGCTGGAGTCGTTTAAGAAGAGACAGGATAGCCAGTTGTCTAAAACTATAGAGGGTCTGTTTCTTGAGCAGGAGGTTGGACTAGAAGACCTCCAATGTCCCTTCCAATACTGTGATTCTGTTTCTATATCAAACCTAGCACACAGCAAGATTAAAAGTTGTCCTAATGGGTTCCTGGTCTGAAATTCATCAGAATTTCCTGCATCAAAGGCTAAAATGTTGGACCTCTCTGAATAGTGAAGTGACCAACCATCTTAGATGCTTCCTTCCACATGGCCCAGTTCATTAAACCTAGTTCCTGCATTCTGCAGCCTTTGAGATGAGCTAGAGAAAGTCAGTGGAATTTTCCACTGTTCTGAAAGAAATTGTTTATTCATTTCAAAGATTCATTTATCAGTTAACAAGACCTCGGACCAAAGTAATTATTTGAAAATGCATGTAGCCAAGTATTATAAGAGGAAAATCCTAAAATTAAATTTAGATTATATAACTAACATTCTTTTGTTTTGGTGAAATTTGAGT
This sequence comes from Notechis scutatus, assembly GCF_049901735.1. NCBI lineage: Eukaryota > Metazoa > Chordata > Lepidosauria > Squamata > Elapidae > Notechis > Notechis scutatus. The sequence continues at coordinate 337,405,892 of NC_142009.1, read as the reverse complement.
TGGAAACCATGCCCAGTGATACAGAGAAAACTTTTAGTTTCAGAGTTAAATATTTGGTGTTACACCTGATTCCTCAGATCACCACCAAGAGTTGGAACTAGCTTCTCAAGTATAAACCCATCTTCTCAAGATGGCCATTATTGGATGATAGAAGACATGATGTCTCATTTGTAACCCTAGCCCAAATACTCCAATTTCTGAAAGTATCCTTTCTTTCAGATTCTTCCTTATTTGAGGAATGTTCAGTTCAACAACAGTGCTGGAGATGAAGTCTCCTTCTCAGAAGATGGACTGGGATCTGCTCGTTATGATCTTCTCAACTGGGTTTTTCTCCCCAATCAATCTTTTGTCTCCATAAAAGTTGGGCAAGTAAATCCTGAGGCTCCCCCAGGCCAGAATTTCACCATTAACTGTGATGGAATCACCTGGGCCACAAAGGTGAGCTGCAAGTAAATGTTGTAATTTCAGGGAAAGATTCATTCTCTTCCTGAGATGCAGAACATCTTTCTAACTTGACGAATAATCAATTGAGCCAGAAATCATGGCAATCATTTGGTGAAAAATCTGCTGTGCGTGTAACATGTTTCATTTGTGTCATTCCACAAAGCAGTTAGCCTTGGGAACAACATCTGCTTGAAATGAAGGAAGCAATTGCAACAAGTAACAGTGATTTCCATGCACCATGTCTCCTCAGTTGTATCCTCATGGGTTTTTTTGTTTTTTTTTTAGAAATGCTGTAGTTTCGTCACAAGCCTTTCTCTGCAAGCTGAGATTCCAGATCCAATATCCCCCATCCATGGGTATTTCAGGAATGCCCCTTGCTGATTACCTCAGGTCTGTTCTTGATTTCTCATAGACAATGGTAATATATTTCTTTAGAAGACACTCTGAACATAGAAGTAGGAATAAGGAAGGGAGGGAGATAGAAAAGGGGAAAAGAATTAATGTATCAGATTGGTTGCTTAGGTCATCCTAAGTACTTCTCTTTTCTCCTCCAGAAGGTGCCCTTTGCCAGGTGTGGCATGAAGAGGTGCCATGCAGGAGAGAGGAGGAGAGTTCCAGAGGGTGAAAAGGTTCGCTGCTACCAGTGTGGTCCTTGTCCAGAAGGGACCTTTTCTAATCGGTAGATAAGGTAGATAAGACTTCAAATGTAAATCTTCAAGGATCAAAGAAGAAATGCATTTTTTGTTATTGTCATTTTTTTATCAGATTGACATGAAATCATATCTTTCAGCAAAACCTTTCAGTTTACAGATATAACCTGCCATGGCCACAGAGCCCACCTTTCCCAATCCTCAGCACTTCCATGCAGGGTAACTTTAGGGCAGAATTTGTGAATGTCCAACTTGGATTTCCACTGCTACTCTCACATTCAATTGCAAAAACTGCCTTCCAATTTTTCCTGAGGATGTGGGGTGAGCAATCCAAGCTTTAATTGTTATTATTCAGAATACGCTCCTTCCATCACACTATCAACCACTGAGGAAATAGACCTGCCCAAAAAAGAAGACATTCACCTATCTATGTCACTTTCGAAGAGCAGAAGGGAACACAAAACATCTGAATGGACAGATTTGAGATACAAAGTAGAGAGGCAGGGATAATGTACACACAAACAAAACAGCAACGTTTCTGGATAACAGATCTATCACTCTTCTGTGGGTTCCATTATAAAATGGTGGAAAAAAGCAGGTAACAATCTCAGACTAAAAGCCACATTACTTGGGGAAGTGCACAGTGAATGGATAGATGGAATGGAATAAATCTTTGTCTCTGGCTAATCTGTCAAGCTCTACATCTTACCAGTATCCTGAAGCCCGACATTACAGCTGTGCCTTGAAGCTGTGAATCCCTGATAGCTGTGAATCCCTGATCTGCACAAGTCCAGAATTGCAACTTGGCAGGCAGCCGATCCAGATCAACTTTAACACAGTGCTGGGCTTGAGGCAAAATAATCATTGTTATTTAGGATACTAATGGGAGGTAGGGTGAAGGGAGGAATGTAATATTAGCTTAGGCATGTTGTAATTAGGCATGGGGTGGTGGTGGGGATAATTAGGTAATGGGCAGATTAGGGTGGGGCGGAGGTAATTGGGCAGGGAGGGATAAAATAATGTTGGGAGTTAGCTGTTTTCAACGCTGATTTTACACGGACATCAGTTGTTACAGCTCTTAGCCACGATTGGGAACACAACAATAAACTCTTCAATTTCAACTTTACAAGTGTGAGTAACATGGTTTATTGATTGAAGTCTCCAGTTCTTGGCAGAGATCGACAGAAAGTCAGCATTGCCTTATTTTACTAGTAAGTCTACCAATTATGGTTAGTGGCAGTGATAAAGGAAGGATGGCAGAAGGGACAGATCCCAAATGGCCTGTGGAAGAAATAGCCGAGGAGGTAGTGGAAGGCTGTGTAGACAGCAGAAGCCCTTTGGAGCAAGAGGAGGAGAAAGAAGAGGAACAAACTGTGATAACCCCTGAACCATTCATCCTAAGGTTCACAAAGAAAAGAAAGGAGCGAAATTGAGTCTGCCTGGTGGAATAGGTGTAGGAGATAAAGACACTGATGGAGATAAATCCCAGACACCAGATTGGAAAGTGAAACATTGGCCTGGTGTGGGAGATAGTAAATGGACTCTTCCTGGGAGCGACACTTTGGATATGTTACGTTTACGGTTTGATGAAATGACTGTTAGGTATCTGCCAATTAGGAAGCTGTGGCCTCCAAGGTACAGTTCTGTTTCTGCCCGAGATGCATTATATAGTTCCAGCCCCATGGGTTTACATGATATAGATACGGATCAGGGTTTGAAACATTCCAGGTTAGGGTCAGGGAGGCTGGACAGTATCCGTAGGACATCCCAGCATGATACTAGTAGACCCAAGGATGTTAAGTCTTCAGATATAATGGAATGGAGCTTGGAACGGGAACCTGGATGGCATAGTTCTCAGGGCAGTGTGGAAGGGGATCAGAGAGAAGGGTCTAACGTAATACCATGGGGTGGCCCAGTACAGGGGAGGTGGGGACCCCCTCCTCTGAATGCTGTGTTCAATGGAAATGCCAATAAAGTGGCAAAAATTTTTAGGACAAGTCATAAACTGTTTTGACTTATATGGTCATTGTTACCCCTACTGGCCTGAGCGTTTATTAATCCATTTGTTTAGAGATGGCCTAGATTATAAACTAGGTCAGGCTTATTTGTACAGGGGTTTACCCAGGACACTTCAAGAATGGTACCATACTGCCATAAAATTGGATAATGGATTACGCAGATTATGTTCTAAACCAGAAGCCACATCGGGGATATGTAAAATGGGGCTACAAGGACAAAAACCTGGAATACGAGGTGTATCTCCAATTCAGAATCAAGGTACCAGAGGAGTGTTTAAGTGTTTCCAATGCAACTTACCTGGACATCGAGCTTCAGACTGCCCTATACCACCTTTAGCAATACCACGTACATCTCAAGATATGCCCACTTTAAGGGCAGGAAGATCACAACCTAAAGGTTGGCCAACTCCGGAACAGTCTAGGCAATTGGAGAATCCATTACAAGGGGGATGAGTGTTGCACAGTGAAAAAACAGCTGAACATCCTATAACTGAACAAAGGGATTTTGAAACAGAAGAGGTGGCCGCCGATGATCCAATGATAAGTATGCCAATACGTCCATTCATAATACCTGTCACTCTATGGAATAGAAGGACAAATCAAGGGGTTAAATTGGATGCATTGATTGATTCCGGGTGTACACGGTTGTTAAGCCTGGATTCCCCAACGGGTGTTAAGGAAAACAAACTAAACAGAACGTGCAGCGAAGTTAGATAGGAAGACAGGTAAATGTGTGAGATAAGTTTTCTAGTTAACACGCAGTAAAAATACAGATACGCTTGTGCTATCAAAAATATTGTTTATTCCATTTAAGAATTATAGCATAGTCAAATAAACGGTCCATTAGTCATATATCAATTTCAGTCAAGTCTTGCCGGGGATACTCTATTTGCCAAAGTCCGTGTTGAATAGCCAATGTCAGTTCACTTACAATAAATCAGTCCAATCTTTTTACTATCTCTCCGTTGAGAAAAATCAACACTCCTTCTTCTCTCCCCTTTTCAGCAAGAACGCAGTCATCAATCCATTCAGTAATTAGAGATCAGTAGGCCAGAGAGAGAGAGCTGCAATGGCCTCGATATTGCATGAACATTTATATTGGAGAGTACTTGTCTAGTTGGTGATATTCTAATATATACAAACACTATGGAAGAATACATTTAGCTAGAACGACAAGTTCTTAGAAAACTATTAGACGTGCACCTGTATGTTAAATTATCCAAATGCAAATTCCATTCCACCAAATTAGGTTATCTAGGATATTGCATTTCAGTAAATGGTCTTGAGATGAATCCATATAAAGTTCATATGGAGTTGGAATGGCAAATCCCGCATACAAGGAAACAATAGCAAAAAAAAAAAATGGGCTTTGCAAAGTTTTATAGGCAGTTTATTCCAAAGTTCACAAATATTTCTATCCCCTTAATTAATTTGTTGAAAACAAAGAATGTAAGTAATAAACTGATCAAATCAAATAGGGAGCTGTTATGGACAAGTAAGTGTCAAAAGACATTTCATAATTTAAAAGTACTGTTTGCAACCGAACCAGTTCTTAAATGTCCAGACCCCGCTAGTCCATTCATAATTCAGGCAGATGCTAATGATGTTGCAGTAGGGGCAGTACTTTTGCAAAAGAACTAAGAAGGAACATTACAACCATGTGCATATACGACCCGAATAATTAAACCCAACAGAGAGAAATTGGGCTACATGAGAGAAGGAGGCATTTACGGTTCATGCTACTTACATGATGACATTTGTTAGAGGGTAGTTCACATCCGTTTGAGGTAAGTTCCAGAATTGCCCCATGTGCCTAACCAACCAATCACCACCACTAAATGGATTTATTTATTTATTTATTTATTTGATTTGCCAATTGTTTACAAGATAATAAGTATAAGTGTATACATAGTTGTGAATACATGAAATGGGTACATATAAGAAAAATAAAAGAATAAGAGAAACAATAGGACAGGGACGGTAGGCACATTGGTGCGCTTTATGCACCCTACAGACCTCTTAGGAAAGGGGTGAGGTCAATAGTAGACAGTCTAAGGTTAAAGTTTTTGGGGTTTGGGGAAGAAACTACAGAGTCGGGTAGAGTATTCCAGACATTGAGCACTCTATTGCTGAAGTCGTATTTCCTGCAATCAAGTCTGGTGCGGTTCACTTTGAGTTTGTATCTATTGTGTGCTCTTGTGTTGTTATGGTTGAAGCTGAAGTATTCATTGACAGGTAGGACATTGCAATGTATGATTTTATATACCATGCTAAGTCAGACCGAAGACGGCGTAATTCAAGGTTTTCTAGTTCTAGAATTTTCAAGTCTGGTGGCATAAGGTATTCTACAATGAGTAGAGGAGTGGAGAACTCTTCTTGTGAAATATTTCTGGACTTTCTCAATTGTGCTAATATCAGATACGTTAATGTGGGTTCCAGACTGATGAACTGTATTCGAGTATTGGTCTAGCAAATGTTTTGTATGCTCTGGTTAGTAGTGTGATATTACCAGAGAAAAGCTACGTAGGATTAGGTTAACAACTCTTAATGCCTTTTTGGCTATGTAGTTGCAGTGGGCTCTAGCACTTAGATCATTAGAGGTGAGTATTCCAAGGTCCTTTACAGAGCTTGGGTCATCAACAAGTTCTTGACTATTCAGATTGTATTTTATTTTCTGATTTTTTTTGCCAATATGTAAGACAGAGCATTTATTTGTTGAGATTTGAAGTTGCCATTTGTTTGACCATTCTGATACATAGTCAAGATCTTTTGTAGGGTAGCAGTATTGTCTGTGGTATTGAACAGCTTTACATCATCAGCGAAGAGAACGCAATTGCTCTTAATATGATCACAGAGGTCGTTTATGTAGAGTATGAAGAGAGTTGGTCCTAGAACACTGCCTTGGGGGACACCACTATTGACAGGTACTGGATTTGATAGGACGCTCCCGATTTTGACCATTTGTTGTCTGTTTAACAGGAATGCTTCTATCCAGTTATTCAGTTGTCCAGAGATACCATAGGATTTTATTTTTAGGAGTAGTTTGTCATGTACCACTGAATCAAAGGCTTTACAGAAGTCTATGTAGATTGCGTCTATTGCTTTGCCCTGGTCGAGTTGTGTCGTCCATATGTTTTTGCAGTGTAAGAGTTGTAGATTACAGGATAGTTTTTTTCTGAAACCAAATTGTTTATTGGAGAGTAGGTTATTTGTCTCTAAGTGGAGGATGATGGATTGGTTAATAATTGATTCCATGACTTTACAGGTGACGCAGCATAAGGAGATTGGCCTGTAATTTTCAACTAGGCTTGGGTCTCCCGTTTTGAAGATGGGGATGACTGTGGCTTGTGACCATAGGTTAGGCAAGGAGCTGGTCCTGAAAGATTTTTCAAAGATTATGCTTAGAGGTTTGGCTATGGCAGTGGATAGCTTTCTTAAGAAGTAGGCACATATTCCATCCGGTCCAATAGATAGAGATGGTTTTAGATTGCGTAGTGATTTTTCAACATTGTCTTCTGTGAAATCGATATGTATTAGATCATTATTGTTATCTGTGGTACGGCTAGGAAATACTGGGCATGATCCATTGCTGTTTACAAATACTGAGCCAAGAATGTGTTAAAGATGTTGGCTTTAATGGTGTCGTCACGTTGCAGTCTTTACCATCAGGTCCTATCAAGGGAGGGATGGACCTTGAGTCTTTTAGTTTGTTGTTTACAAAATTGTAAAAAGCACAGGTGGAATTGGTGCTTAGAAGGTTTTCCTCTTGTTTAATGTGATAATTGGTGCATTCGGTCTTTATCTGGTGGCATAAATTTTTGTATCGGCTTTTGAAATTGGCAACGTGACCAGATTTGTTTTTCCGCCAGAGTGATCTCTTTTTGGATTGAAGTTTCCTTATTGTTATGGGTAATCTGCTTTTTGTTTTGTTTTGGGAGTTGTTGTTGGTACATATAGTTTGATGACTCTTTTGACTTCAAGTAAAAATATGTTGTAATGGTCTTCAGCAGTATTGCATCCAGTGAATAGAGATTGCCAATCAAGGGATGAGAGATCGTTGTCTATAAGATCATAGTTGCCTTTTTGAAGTTACAATTGGGGATTACATCATTGTGGTGATTTTTGTGTGGACGTATGTTGAGACAAAAGTCAATCATATTGTGGTCACTACTGGAAAAGGGTTCTTTAGTTTGTATTCCGTAAATTAAATTCAAACTATTGCAGAAGATGAGATCGAGGCAGTTGTTTAGTCTAGTGTTGTTGGTTACTAGTTGTTCCAGTCCCAGATTTGTAATAGCATTGTAGAAGGTTGTGTGTATGATTTCAGTTGTACAATCATTTAGGGTCCAGTCAATATGAGGTAGATTGAAATCACCAAGAAAGATAAAAGGGTATGGGCAGGATGCAGCCCATGTTAGTAATGTATTTAGCTTGTTTACATGTTCGATGTCATAATCAGGTGCTCTGTAACATAGTAAGAATCGAATTGTGATATTTAAGGATAGTTCACAGATGATGGTCTCAGGAAGAGCAAGCTCCTGGGTAACTTGGATATTTTTTAGATGTAAAGATTTTTTTATAGAAGATAGCAACACCACCTCCTCGACGATTTTCACGATCTGATCGGTAAACATGATAGTCTCTTACTGTGGTAATGGAGTCGGGAGAGATGCATTGAGCCATGTTTCACAGACAAATATAATGTCGAAGTTAGCCATATTTAGGAGGATGAGAAATTCAGGTATTTTATTCACGAGGCTTCTTGCATTGAGTAGTTTGCATTTAAGGCCGGCAGTAGTTGGAATTGAGGTAGTTGGGGGCGTGCGTGCCTAGTCTTGGGTGATGGTGGATCGGTTGAGGTAGGGTTGTGGTTGAGGGTAGAAGCTGAGTATTGGGTTGCGTGGCTTACTTTTGATACAGTCAGCATGGTAGTCAATGTACAGGTCCTTCTCTCCATTGTCTAGACGGTTTTTGAGTTCAATGCGGAGTGCACGGGAGCGGGCACGTTGCTGTATGGTTAGGTCAGGGCGGCAACGGAGGTTCTTATGGTTGGTGTTGGTTTTGGCGAGTGAGTTTATAGTATAAATGAATTTACGTTTGCTTGATTCATTTTTGCAAATGACCCTGCACAAGCGTGGGGAAAAAGCGTGGATTGAAGATATACAAGCTTGTTGGAAAGCAGTCAAAAACTCATTGGTTAAATATATATAAAATATGCAGACAAGAAACGATCTGAACAGAAATAATTCGAAGTAGGAAAATGGGTGAATCTATCCACAAAATATATTAATTTGGGTTTACCATGTAAAAAACTGGGCCCAAAATATATTGGTCCATTTCAAATACTTCAAGTGATTAACCCAGTTACAATCAGTTTACAATTACCATCACAGTTTAAAAGGATTCATCCCATTTTCCATAGTAGCTTGCTGAAGCCTGATGACATGACACGGCTTGAACCTCACTTAAACCACCCAGGGCCCATTAGGGATGCTTATTATGAAGTAGAGGACATCCTTGATTCCCGATGATGACGAGGGGTCCTACAATACCTAGTGAAATGGAAAGGATATCCAGTGGCAGACGCTTCTTGGGTGACATCTGCAGATATGTCGGCCCCAAAATTACAAAGACTATTTCATTTTTTAAAAAAACAAACAAATTTTATTAATTTTTAAAGACAAACAAAACATCATTAAACATTGAAAACATTAAACCTCTTTCCATTATAAATTTTTACAAGGCAGATAAAACATTGTTTTATACAATATAGTTCTAATATATCCCATTTCCACTTAAATATCTTTTAGCAGATTTCTCATTATTTCTCTTTGCTCTTATTCAGTTACATTTCTTCTATATTTATCCATTTTATAATCATCATATTCATATTTCCCTCTGTCTTGTTTGCAATTATTCTCCTCTAGCTTTCCTCCAAGGTTTTATTAAATCTCAAACGGACATGCACACACAAAACACAAAAACATAAAACTTCTTTTTTAAAAAGTAGCTTGGCCCTGGATTACTCTCTTTATATGGACTTCAATTAAATTTATGCTCATCATATATACCATTACCTATCTTATTTACCATTCTATATCTTCATTATAACTGCTCCCGCTTTCCACTCTTCTTAATTCTATTTTATTTATTTCATCTTAATTTAAATCATTATACTTGTATCTTTTGTCCATTCTTTTCCAATGAACAAAGAACAGAGAAGACTATGAAAAAAGTGGAAAATATTCAACAATGATGGTGAAGTATGAAGAGAGATTCCAAAAATTGAGGAAGAAGGTAAATAAAGAGAGGAGAAGATTGGAACTATTGACAGCAGATTAACAGTGGTTGAACAAGATAAAAGTGGGATGTTGAGGTGGGAGATGGAGAGGTCAGAATTCTATCTCCAGATTTCAGGGAATATAGAAGAAGAAAAAGGACAAAATTTGGCTACGATAATGATAGAAATTCTGGCGGATGCTTTGGAAATTACAGAGGAAAAGATGATGGATGGAGTAGATGAGGTATATCGAGTTTTTACAAGATATGCGATGAGAAATAAATTACCAAGGGAAGTCTATATCAGATTTACCAAAAATCCATCAAAACACAAATATTACAAGCTGTAAGAGAGAAGACATTGAAATACAAAGGCAGTTATTATTTTAATGTAATGCCATTTGGTGTGCAAGGTGCCCCAGCAGTATTCATGCAATTAATCAATGAAGTTTTGCATGATCATCTCTATAAAGTTGTATTAGTCTATTTGAATGATATTTTAATATATTCCAACACAGAGGAAGAACATATCCATTTAGTAAGGCAGATACTCAATAAATTGTTAGAGGCCAAAATTTATGTAAAATTGTCCAAGTGTGATTTTCATATTAAACAACTGGACTATCTTGGATATCGTATTTCTGAACATGGGATAACAATGGACCCCAAAAAGGTGGAGGCTGTTTTACAATGGCAAGCCCCATCCACACGGAAACAACTTCAACGTTTTTTTGGATTTGCCAACTTTTACCGGAAATTCATACCATGATTTGCTGATATTACCATTCCGTTAACTAACCTACTGCGAACTAAAACTATGGGGACTGAGAAACCAAAATCAAGTACTTTGTTATCATGGATGCCACAATGTCAAACCGCTTTCAATAATTTGAAAAATCTCTTTGCTCAAGAACTGGCCCTGATACCAGCTTACCATTTGTTATTCAAGCCGACTTTAGTGATGTGGCAATAGGAGCTGTTTTGCTACAAAAGAATTTGGCAGGAACGTTACAACCATGTGCCTATACCTCTCGAAAATTTAATTCCAGTGAGAATAATTGGGCTATTTGGGAGAAAGAGGCATTTGCTGTTCAGTGGGCATTAATTACTTGGAGACATCTACTAGAAGGTGGTCCACACCCTTTTGAGGTTGGACAGATCACAAAAATTTGGAGGCACTCCAAAATCCCCGTCGATTATCTTCTAAACAAGTGTGGTGGGCATTGTTTTTTAAATGATTCAACTTTACACTACGATATGTTCCTGCTGGGAAAATTTTTATGGTGGACACCTTATCTTGCTTTCCCCAATAGAAGAGTCAACGTGACACTTTAATCCAACCCCTTATTTTATGTATGGATCATGTTGAATTATTATGAAATATGATTATGATGGCAGATTTACCTACTATTTTGGTGAATGATCAGTGGTTAATAAACAATCAGAGCCAAATTGAAATGTGAGATAATATACCCTGGCGAGGAAATAAGATATACATACCTACCTCATTGAGATTGATAGTGTTTAAATGTTGTCATGATGTTAAACAGGCAGGGCATTATGGGTTTTTAAAAAGTTTACACCTTGCAAAAAGACAATTATGGTTGCCAGCTATGAGGTCAGAGATAGAAAAATATGTAAAATCATGTCCAGTTTGTGCAGTCAATAAAATAAAAATAGGTAAACCAGAAGGATTATTACAAATGGTATCTGAACCCACAAAACTATGGCAAGATATTGGCATGGATTTTATAGTTGAGCTACTGAATACTAATGGATACTGTTAGGGATAACATTGTTTACCCTAACTGGTTTGGGTAAAAATAATAAATATGGTATCATGGTTTGTTAGTTAAAGTGTATGTAACTTTAACAGCAAGAATGTAATTAAGGGTGTGGTTGTAAAAGCACCATATAAGAAGCGAGGCCATTGCAGCTCGCTCTCTCTGGCCTACTGATCTCTAATTACTGAATGGATTGATGACTGCGTTCTTGCTGAAAAGGGGAGAGAAGAAGGAGTGTTGATTTTTCTCAACGGAGAGATAGTAAAAAGATTGGACTGATTTATTGTAAGTGAACTGACATTGGCTATTCAACACGGACTTTGCAAATAGAGTATCCCCAACAAGACTTGACTGAAATGATATATGACTAATGGACCGTTATTTGATTATGCTATAATTCTTAAATGGAATAAACAATATTTTTGATAGCACAAGCGTATCTGTATTTTTACTGCGTGTTAACTAGAAAACTTATCTCACACATTTACCTGTCTTCCTATCTGACTTCGCTGCACGTTCTGTTTAGTTTGTTTTCCTTAACACCCGTTGGGGAATCCAGGCTTAACAGATACAATGTGATATGGACGGCAATTGATCTGTTTTCAAAACAGGCACACTTTATTCCTTGTAAGGAATTCCTTGCCCTCTGCTAGAAAATTGGCTGACCTATTCATAAAACACATCTATAGATTACATGGAGTACCTAGGCGGATTATATCGGATAGAGGAGTACAATTTACAGCAAAACTTTGGGCGGAATTTGTACACCTAATTGGATCAATGCAAGGTTTAAGTACCGCTTAATATCCTTGCACAAACAGAACAGCAGAGAGAGCGAATGCCATCATTGAACAATATTTGAGATGCTACATATCATACCAACAAAATGACTAGGTGGATCTTTTACCATACGCTGAAATAGTGTATAATAATACTGTACATAATAGTACTGGATATTCCCCATTTCAAATAGCACACGGTACCAAATTTGTTCCAATACCGGAGTGGCCACATAAACACCAGGAACCAGGTACAGTGAACACTTGGTCAGACAGTATAAAAAGTACATGGAAGGCAGTACAAGTAGCTTTAAACAAAGCACAAACAGAATATAAAAAACAAGCAGATAAAAAATGAGCCTCACAAATCCAATATAAGGTGGGAGTTTGGGTAATCTCTCAACTAAATACATAAATCTAGGGTTAACTAGTAAAAAACTAGGCTGGAAATATATAGGACCTTTTTTAGTGACTAGGATAATAAATCCTGTTACCATATGTCTCTGTTTACCTTCCCGATTCAAAAGAATTTATTCTGTTTTCCATATCAATTTATTGAAACCCGCTGATATGACCAGACAAAACCAAAGACTGCAAACACCAGGTCCAATTCATGATGACCATTATGAAAACGCCAAAATCCTTGATTCCCGCTGTAGACGGGGAACTTTACAATATTTAGTTTGATGGCATGGTTACCCTATCATGGATGCCTCATGGGTCCCTTGTTCTGACGTGTCAGCACCTCGGTTACAAAACAAATTTCATAGATCACATCCCGCGAAAGCATGTGGGAGGGATGAGATAAATTAAGTGTGAGATATTAAGTGTATTCTTTATGTTGCAGACAATGTCATGGTAGAGGGGGCAGCCTGTCAGGCTGCAACATTCCCACACTCACCATGAAGCCCGACACAGAATTAACTGAACTGTGGGTCAGCTAGGTTGATGAATGACGGCAAGGTCACTGATAAGAACAGCAAAAGCTAACATGTAAAAACCGACAGCAAATGATGAACTCCAGTTGAAATGAAGAATTGTTATGTCAACGCATGCTGGCTGTTTGCAGAACCTTAGAGAACATTTAGGAGGGAGTAGGTGGATAGATAGATAGGAATGTAGTAGGGAGAAACTCCAGCTGGAGCAAAGATTGTTAGAGGAATCGTGATGAAGCAATTAAGACAGAAAAGGGAAATTGGTTTGAATAAGGCTAAAGGGCGTCTATAGCTGTGGGGAGGAGGTGGTGATTTAAGGCTGCACTATTTGGGAATGGGATGATAGAGACGATTATGAGCATGGGGAGGAAGTGTGGGGAATTAGCCGGGAGGGCGGATGTTAGGTTAATTACGAAGGGTGGATTATTGCAATAAAAGGTGCTGAGAGGCAGTTGCTCTCAGCACTGGCTTTTATACCAAATATTTTCTTGTTGTCACTGACTTGGATGGGATGTATTGTAAATAAACCGTTATCTTAACTCCACAAAAGTGAGTAAAGTGGTTTATACCTAAAATCCCTACTTGCCTAGAAAGGCTGACATAAACATGACCTGCGAATGCTGTCAATGTTGCAAAGTTATTTTTATCACTGTTGCTCAACAAGTACTGTTTGTGATGTTTATGTGACTATTACAAGTGCTTAATCCTCCAGGCTCCCTCCATCCCAAAACCACTGTGGATTCAAACGCAGTATAGAAACCAACTAAGTCTCATTGCAGTACTGATTGTTAAGAGTGCAACTTGTATAAATCCTTTCCAGAGAATAGTGGGAGGAACTCTTGAAGACCAAAGATTACACTCATATTTGTACATTTGAGAAAAGAGCAGAAAATGACAAATGCATAAGAAGTAAATGATGTAATAGATGATGTAACCATACCTATTCATAATTATTAAACCTCTATCTATTGTTACTATCTTCAACCAAGAAAATTTCTCTCAATAAAAGAACACATCCGATACATTGCCATAGACATTTTTTAAATGAATTATGAAAACCAATGAATTCAAGTTTGCTCTTTTATGGGCCAATTCACACATGAGAAATCTGATGGAAATGGAGATGTTATCATCAACATACCAATTGTGCACTACCCAGGAATGGCAGTTCAACCTTGGTCACTTCCCATTTGGACAATTGCAATATTCTTGCAATGGGACTATGCCTCAAGACCCCTTGAAAACTGTAGCTGGTCCAAAATGAAGTGGTGCTTACAATATTGGACATTTTTAGGATCTCCCAGGATAGACCATGAGATTCAGTGGCTCCCAGGTTCCTCCAAGGCACCATTGAAGATGCTGGTTATCCCCTTTAACTTACCATATGTCACAGGACTGTGTGATTGGCAAATGCCTCCTAACTTTAGTTAGAAAGCTGGGATGACTGTCATACCCTGGTTGACCTTGCAGGAAAAGTACACTCATTAAGGAAATTTGATTATGATCCTGGGCATGGGTTGAATTTTTCCTTTGCAGACTCCTCATGCATGGAGATCTCATAGACCATCATCGTTTCCCATGGAAGTCCAAGAAATCAAATATCACGAGAGATTATTAATGTATTGCAAAAGGTTATGACATACTTTGCTCATCCAGCTCAGGAAAATTCTGCCTGAGGTTGATGAGGAAGTATGGAAGATTATGGTTCTTAACCTTTTTAAAGAATTGGCATTTTAATATGATTTGAGATGGATTGATATGGGAAAATGCAGACATTTAATCAGTAGCTGAAGAAATTGATATGGGGAGTTTCCTCTCTAAGTATCTATGCAATGAGTAAAAACCCAGAATTATTATCAGCCATGATTGGACATTTGAGATCCTCTTTCCAAGTCTCATCAGAGTTGGTTAGGCTCTGGATCCATACATTGCATGTAATGTGTGTGCCAGAGCAAAAACGGCATTGTAGATATTGTAATTTTCACAAGCACCACACTGGTAGCAGCAAACCTGCTCTCCTTCTGGAACTCTTCTCCTCTCTCCTGCATGGCACCTCTTCATGCCACACCTGGCAAAGGGCACCTTCTGAAAGAGAAAAGAGAAATACTTGAGATGACCTAAGCTGCATTCATTCTTTCCCCCATTCCTATTTCCCTTTTTTCTTCCTACTTCTACATTCAGAATCCGTTCTAAAGAAATACATTGCCACTGTCAATCAGAAATCAAGAACAATCCTGAGGTCATCAGGCCTGGGACATTTCTGGCACACCCATGGATGTGGGAGATTGGATCTAGTATCTCAGCCTGCAGAGGAAGGATGAGAGCATTTCTAAAAGAAAGAACTGTGAGGATACAACTGAGTGGAAATTGTCGTTGGAAATTACCGCTGCTTCCTGTAATTGCATCCTGCATTTCAAGCAAATGATGTTCCCAAGCCTAACCCTTTGTGGAATGACACAAATCAGACCTCAAATTTATCACATGCAAAGCAGAGTTTTCATCAAATGGCTGCCATGATTTCTGGCTTAATTCATTATTTTTCAAGTAAGAAAGATGTTCTGCATCTCAGGAAGTTGAATCCTCCCCTGGACTTACAATACTTCCTTGCAGCTCACCTTTGTGGCCCAGATGATTCCATCAGAGTTAATGGTGAAATCCTGGCCTGGGGGAGCCTCGGGATTTACTTGCCCAACCTTCATGGGGACAAAAGATCGATTGGGGAGGAGAACCCAGTTGAAAAGGTCATAATGAGTAGATCCCAGTCCATCTTCTGAGAAGGAGACTTTATCTCCAGCACTGTTGTTGAACTGCATGTTGCTCAAATAGGCAAGAATCTGAAAGAAAGGAGACCTTCAGAAATTGGAGTATTTGGGCTAGAGCTACAAATGGGACATCATGGCTTCTATCATAACATGATGGCCATCTTGAGAAGATGGGTTTATATTTGAGAAGCTAGTTCCGTCTCTTGGTGGTGATCTGAGGAATTGGGTGTAACACCAAATATTTAACTCTGAAATGAAACATTTTCCCTTTATCACAGGGTACGGTTTCCAACTCAAATTTCATCAAAACTCACAAATTTTAGTTCTCCGATCTAAATTTAATTTTAGGATTTTCCTCTTGTGATACTTGGCTACAATAATTATCTTTGAAATGAATAAATAATTTCTATCAGAACCATGAAAAATTCCACT
Source organism: Notechis scutatus (assembly GCF_049901735.1). Taxonomy (NCBI): domain Eukaryota; kingdom Metazoa; phylum Chordata; class Lepidosauria; order Squamata; family Elapidae; genus Notechis; species Notechis scutatus. The sequence goes on along the minus strand of NC_142009.1, from coordinate 337,389,809 downwards.
GATTTTCTCTAGCTCATTGTCAAAGGCTGCAGAATGCAGGAACTAGGTTTGATGAACTGGGCCATGTGGAAGGAAACATCTGACCTGGTTGGTCACTTCACCATTCAGAGAGGTCTGACATTTTAGCCTTTGATGCAGGAAATTCTAATGAATTTCAGAGCAGGAACCCATTAGGATCACTTTGAATCTTGCTCTGTGCTGTGGTTGTCATACAAACAGAATCACAGTATTGGAAGGGACATTGAAGGTCTTCTAGTCCAACCCCCTGCTCAAGCAACAGACCCTCTACAATTTTATACAAGTGGCTATTCTATTTCTACTTAAATGACTCCAGCAATGGGGCACCCAGAACTTCTAAAGGTGAACCATTTCTTGAGAAATTTCTCCTAAGTTCTAGGTTTATTTTTTTATTTTATTCATTTTGTCAAGCATGCATTAGATAACATATATAAGTATAAACATGATTATTAATATATGAAATAAATATGAATAAAAGGGAACATTAAGACAGGGATGGTAGGCATGATTGGTGTGCTTATGCATGCCCCTTACAGACCTCTTAGGAATGGAGTGAGGTCAACAGTAGACAGTCTGAGGTTAAAGTTTTTGGGGTTAGTGGAAGAAACCACAGAATCAGGTAGAGTATTCCAGGCAATTTACTTTGAGTTTATATCTATTGTGTCCTCATGAATTGTTGAGATTGAAGCTGAAGTAGTCATTGATGGGTAGGACATTGCAATGAATTATTTTTATGTATGATGCTTAGGTCTGACTGGAGGCAGCATAGTTCTAAGTTTTCTAAACTTAAAATTTCTGGAGGCATACGGTATACTGTTGCGAGTAGAGGAGTGGAGGATTCTTCTCGTGAAATATTTCTGGACTCCCTCGATTGTATTAATGTCTGATATGCAGTGCAGATTCCAGACAGATGAGCTGTATTTGAGAATTGGTCTAGCAAATGTTTTGTATGCTGTAGTTAGTAGTGCAATATTAATGGAGAAAAAACTTTGCAGGATTAGTTTAATAACACTTAATGCCTTTTTGGCAATGTTGTTACAGTGGGCTGTAGCACTTAGATCATCAGAGATGAGTACTCCAAGGTCCTTGACAGAGTGGGGGGCATCTACAAGGTTATGTCCATTCAGCTTGTATTTTATTTTCTGATTTTTTTTGCCAATATATAAGACAGAGCATTTGTTTCTTGAGAGTTGAAGTTGCTACTTGTTTGACCATTCTGATACATAGTCAAGGTCATTTTGAAGGGTAGCAGTATTATCGGTGGTGTTGAATATTTTTACATCATCAGCAAAAATAATGCAGTTGTTATTAATATGATCCCAAAGATCATTTATGTAAAGTATAAACAGAGTTGGTCATAGAACGCTGCCTTGGGGGACACTGCTGTTGATAGGGCGCTCCCTATTTTGACCATTTGTTGCCTGTTTGACAAGAATGCAACTATCCAATTATGTCCAGAGATACCATAAGATTTTAGTTTTATGAGTAGTTTGACGTGTACCACTGAATCAAAAGCTTTACAGAAGTCTATGTAAATTGCATCACTTGCTTTGTCCTGATCGAGTTTTGTAGTCCATATGTTTTTGCAGTGTAGGAGTTGAAGATTACAGGATATTTTTTTCTGAAACCAAATTATTAGAAAGTAGGTTGTTTCTTTCTATGTGGAGGGTAATGGATTGGTTAATAATTGATTCCATGACTTTGCAGGCAATGCAACGTAAAGAGATTGGTCTGTAATTTTCAACTAGTCTGGGGTCTCCCTTTTTGAAGATGGGGATGACCGTGGCTAGTGAGGATTGCTTCTCTCCTTGGTTTTTTTCCATCCATTATTAATCAGAAACTGTTTTCACACAGCAAGCTGAGTATCACAACAAATGGTAAACTTAAAAAAGGGCAGGGTCTCAGATGAATTGGTATGGGACAATGCACACATTTAATCAGTAACTGAAGAAATTCATATGGGGAGCTTCCAATTTAAGTGTCTGTGGACTGAGGAAAAAGCTACAGAAATTACCTGCCATGGCTGGACATTTGTGGTCCTCTTTCCAGGTCTCATCATAGTTGGTCCAACTGTGGATCCATACATTGCATGTAAAACATGTGCCAGAGCATAAACAGCATTGTAGATATTGTTGCTTTCTTTTGTCATTCTCGTTTCAAAAGTGTAATTGGGCAGATTCTGCAGATTCTCCTTTCCTGTACATAGTTTTTCCTGCTTTGGAGGGATCTTTCCTGATTTATGGATCTTGCATCCAAAGACCCTTTCCCACCATAGAGGGAGAAAGAAATCTCCTTGTGGCTTCACGGGGTCTAAAGACAGAAGGAAGTAGCTGAATTCAGAGACCTCCCCAGGGTGGTCCCTAAAATGTAAGACCCCATGCAAAAGTTTTATATATGGCAATGCGTCTTCAGATTCTCCCATACCAAGTTTCCAATGGGAGGTTAAGATCCAAACATTCTGAAAGGACACTTTTGTGAATTTTTCAAACAAATGTATTGCCCCTGCTACACTGCCCGTAACAATAGAGTCTCCAAACATAATGAACACTTCTACTTTAGACCAGGTGAGGAAATTGAGAATAAACTTGTTCTGAATGATTTCAACATTATCTAATTCCAGCATTAGACTGAAGGCCAGACAGATCTCATTCTCCTTGAGCATTGGTATCAGAGTTGAGATGAAATGTTCTCCCCTGTCATCTGCAGGGGCCAAAAGCCCAACCCAGTTCCACTGGAAATACAGGAGCAGGTGGACTAAACCCACATACTGAGGATATTCCTTGGGATTAATCCGGAAGAAGGAAGGATAAACTCTTCTCTCTCCCTGAGAAAACTCAAAGCAAACACCAAGCTGGAGAAAAAGATATTCTTTTTTCAAAGACAAAGTAAAAGTTTCATGTTGACTTTATCAGTGACCATTGTGTGGTTGGTGGCCCTCACAGTCAGACTGACTCTATTTTAATGGCAAACTTAATCTTCTTCCATTTTTAGCCATTTGTATTGGTTGTGGTATGTCAGAAGGCAAGAGAAGAAACCATACCCCTGATACAAAGAATAAATGGCACTAAAATGATGGTTACTCTTTAATAAAGAATAAACTAAGAGTCACAAGTTCATTATATGCCCCCACCCAATAGTTTTAGTTTCGACTTTGGCTTCTCTGTGTATTTTGATCTTTATCGATTCCATACTGTATCCAAAGGAGCTCTCTTACCTGTGGGACCTTTAAGATGCTCAAGATGGAGGCCATCTGCCTTGAGGACTTGGCATTGAGACCACCAATGATGGAGAGCAGAATGTCCCTCTGGTTGCAATTGTAACCTGGAACCACTTGGCCTCGTGAGGAAAGCATGGAGAAGCTATTTAAGGAAATATCTCTCTCTCTCTGGTAATGGCCATAGATGTGGAAGCCAAGGGTGATGTTGGGGAGCAGAAAAAAATCCTCATTGACCTCAGAGACAGCAAACATCAATGCAAGGAACTGCTGGTAATTACTGGTGGAGTATCTTTAGTGAGAAAAACATTGGAGTGTTAAGTCTGGAGCGTGGGCGCAAGGAACGGAGACGAGGCATCGGGTAGTGACTCAACTCTTTATTAGTGACTTCAGAACAGAGCAAAATACTTGGGCAGCAGCAGCCCTTTTATAGGGCTGGCTGCTGTCACAACAGCCAATGCTTTTGAGTTTGCCGCCCTGGAAGCGGCCAATCAGCGGCGCCCGTTAACAGCCAATCAGATCGGCCAGAATTGACCAATCAGGATCCGCTGCTCGCGGGCCAATCAGAAGTGCAGGATTACGAGCCTGCCGTAGAAGTAAAACTATTTAGGATTTTAAAACAGTGCGTTTGCTTAGTCCGTAACACCCCTCCCCCCTAGGTTCCGTCTGAGGGGTGGGGTGATGTACTCTTTCAAATATGCAGGTCGTTTCACCTGTCTGCCCGATCTGTGTTGCTCCAACAGTCCTTGCTCAGGCTCTGGTTCCGCTGGGCTGTTCACTGAGCTCAATGGCCCAGCTGGGTCAACTGCTACGCTGGGCGACTCGGGGCTGTCATCCCTGCTCCCGTCAAGACTGGCTCCTGAATTTCTTGGATTAGTTGCTATCGCAGGGCTGCTTTGTGGCGAGGCAGTCATCTGGTCCAGCCCTCCTTCTGAGGTGAATATCCCGGGGTTGGTTGCGTTGACTCCCGGTTTTCGAGTCCCGGGTCGTATGCTAGCTCTTTTTCGGCCCCCTCGCTTTCCCTTCCCCCCCAGGTTTTAGGTTCGGGGCTTGTGATGGGGGTAAGAGCTAGTCTGGAACGAAGTTGGTCAATGTGGCGCTTCCACATTTTCCCATCAGCAGTTTGTAAACGGTAGGAACGGGGCCCCGTAAGTTGAGTTATAGTAGCGGGGACCCACAATGGGTCACCTGAGAAGTTTTTCACAAAAACTGAGTCGCCTACCTTGAATGTGCGATACCTGCTGCTGGACCCCAGGGGTTGTTCCGGTGTGTAGGCAGGATGTAGGCGGTCAAGATGTGAGCGAAGTTTCCGTCCCATCAGGAGTTCGGCTGGGGTTTTGTTTGTGGTGCTGTGTGGGGTAATGTGTTGGAGGAGGAGCATCCTGGTCACTTTCTCGTCGATGTCTCCTCTCTCCATCTTGTGTAAGGTTTTCTTTACGAACTGGACCATTTTCTCAGCCCTCCCATTGGCCGCAGGGTGAGCTGGCGAAGTTAAGGCATGGCGTATTCCCCGGTCTGCAAGGTACTGTTCAAATGCAAGAGCAGTGAATTGGGGTCCATTATCTGAGACCAGGACGTCTGGCAACCCATCCGTAGCGAATAGTTTATTTAGTTTTTTGACGACTGCTTCTGTGGTGGTGCTCTTCATTTTGTGGACCTCTAGCCAATTGGAATAGGCATCCACAGTTATAAGAAATGTATGCCCCTTGGTAGGTCCCGCAAAATCGATGTGGATGCGGGACCAGGGACCCTGGGGTGTTTCCCATTCAGTTGGCGGGGCTCTTGGCGGAGCTGAGCGAGTTTCCTGACATTTGCTGCAAGTGGCCACCCAAGTTTCTATTTGCTTATCTATACCTGGCCAGCAAGCATAGCTCCTCGCTAGTGCCTTCATTCGCACGATGCCAGGATGTCCATCGTGCAATAGTTTCAGGACTTTGTGCTGTAGCCGCTCTGGAATGATGACTCTGTCCCCCCACAATATGCATCCTTTTTGTGAGAAGAGTTCTGTCTGGCGGTTTTTGAAAGGTTTGAAGGTGTCGTTGGGTTCGTTGTCAGGCCAACCTCTTTCTACCCAGCTGAGGACTCGTGCCAAACAAGGATCCTTCCTTGTCTCCGAGGCGATATCTCGTGCAGTCAGTGGTGGAGAAGGAAGGGTTTCGATTTGTAGCGTAGTTAGGGTTGGAGCTGGATTGTCTATGACTTTGGGTAGCGGTGAGCGGCTTAAGGCGTCAGCGTGGGGAATGGCTTTTCCTGGGCAGTGTAGCAATTGGTAATCGTATGCGGCTAGGAACTCCGACCAACGCGTCATTCTAGGCGATAAGATGTGGGCCGTTGGTTTGTCTCCTGCTAAGATGCCAAGTAACGGTTTGTGATCGGTGATTATGGAAAAGGGTCTTCCATATACATACTCGTGGAATCGTTTGATCGCAGCTACAATAGCGAGGGCCTCTTTATCAAGTTGGCTATAGTTCCTCTCAGTTTTTTTTTTTTTTTTTTTTTGTTTGGAACAAATTTTATTAATTTTAAAGACAAACAAACCATCATTAACCATTGAATACATAAAACCTCTTTCCATTATTAATTTTACAAGTCAAGTAAAATATTATTTTATACAACATAATTCTGTTTTACACCATTTCCATATGGACATATAAATATCTCTTAGCAAATTTCTCATTATTTCTCTTTTCGTATTCAATTTCATTATTATTGTTATTTTCTATATTTATCCAATTTATAATCATCATCTACATTTCTCTCTGACTTGATTACCATTATTCCCATCGAACATTCCTCCGAGGTTTTATTAATTCTCAAACAAACATGAACACACAAAACACAAAAATATAAAACTTCTTTTAAGAAAGTAGTTTGGCCCCAGATTACTTCTCTTTGTATGGACTCAATTAAATTCGTGCTCATCTTATATACCATTACCTATCTTATTTACCATTCTATATCTTCTATATAACTTCTCCCTGCTTTTCATTTTTCTTAATTCTATTTTATTTAATTCATTTTAATTTAAATCATTGTATTTGTATTTTTTGTCCATTCTTTCCAAATTATCCATTTATCTCATTCCCTACAATAAAAAAAGAAAAAAGGATTTCTCCTGAAATCACTGATCAGAGTATGATGCCTTTCTATCCTCCCCCTAAATTAATATTTAAAATAACGCCTAGTACCCAATCTGATTCTGCTTAGTACATTCTACCTGCTAACTTTTAAAAAGAGAAAAAAAATAAGTCCAAAATAATTAATATAATTAGATAATAAATCTAAATGTTAAATCTTATAACATTCCAATTATCTATTTCAAAAAACAAATGCTAGAATAATAAGTTTATAGTAAAATCAACACAATAGTCAATTAAACTCTTTAATTAAACTTAATATTTTAAACATTCCTTTTAATAATTTGTTAAATTTTAAAGTCTATCATTACTAAACATTTCAATATTTTAATCTTTTATTAATTCTTATAACATTCTAATTTTCTATTTCTAAAACAAATACTACAATACCATCTTATGTACCTTGCTGAATCTTCTTTTTTAAAGAAATTATACATCACCCTTTATCCCTGAAAAAAATTCCTTTTTTCCCATCTTGTTTCATACCTTTGTGGCTTTCCCCCCCTTTCCCCTTCCTTTCTTATCCCACCTGACCTTTTTACCTCCCCCTCTAATAACCTCCGCCTTTTTAGCTTCCCCTCTCTGTTGTATTCCTTTTTTCTTTTGCTTAGTAACATTGTGTTGATTTTGCATCTTATTTTTCTCTTTCTTGAGTGTTTTTTTTAAGTCTTAAGTCCTTCATTTTCCTTCCTCTCTTTCTCCTTTCTCTCTTAATTAAATTTTTAGATTCATTGAAGATGGCGTTTTCTTCTTGTTGTTCTTCTTCTATTTCCTCCATCTGTTGTTGTGTTTGCTGATAAATAGCAAGCACCATTTCTAAAAAAAGGAAGGCTTCCTTCACAGCGTCCTTACTTTCTTTCTTTATTTTTCCATATTCCTTAAGTTCATCAACAGGTAAAGCCAATGTAAATCTTTTCTTTGTTCTTCTTCTTAAAGCAACCAAAATGTTTCAAAAGTTAGAACAATTCCCCAAAGTCCCAGAGACATCAGTCCAAACAAAGCACAAAGTTCTCACTTTCTCTTTCTGGGGTGGTATCAATAAAAAGGAAAAGAAAAAAAGCCCAATCTGTATTTTAGAGCCTTGTTGCAATTAATTTCCAGTCTCAAAATCTTCAAGGCATCTCCTCCAGCAAAATCTTAATATTTTTTTGTCCTCTCCCTTCCCACTTATAACAAGAAGCCAAGTTTTTACCTTTTATAAAATAAAGACAGGTTTCTCAATGGCCATTTGTTGATTCCATAGGGAAGGAGAGTAAACTTTCCCTTTCAGCACCTCAGTTTTGCCGCTTGAAATTCTCTGGAAACAAAGTATCGTTCAAGAAGTCATAGTTTTCAGGATTAGGCGTCTCTTAAAGTCCTGGGTCAGCCAAAAAACTTTCTCTTAGAAACTTTCTCCCCTCTTCCTCCTGCTCAGTCTTACCCAGCTGCCGGCTTCTTTGTGGCGGCCATTACAGACCGCCGCTTGACCGCCTTGAGAAAAGGGGGTTTAGCCGGCTGGGGAGGGGGTCTGCAACACCCCCAAACCCCTCTCCGGATCCCCCTATCTTTGGCTGCCTCTGCGGGGCAGCCTTAGCCTCCAGATCCGTCAGGATCGGAGGCACCAAGACGGCTAGCGCCGCAGGGATCGCACAGGATCGCGAATCCCTGCCGCTGGTGAAGCCGACAGTTCCTCTCAGTTTTTGATAGTCTTTGAAAAAACCGCAATTGGTGCCTCAGTACCGTTTGGTAGGATGTGGCTCAGGATTGCTCCTACCCCAAATGGTGAGGCATCGCAGGTGACGGTTAAAGGTAAAGTCTCATTGTATTGTATCAATACAGCATCTGAAGTTAAAAGGTCCTTGACTTGCTGAAAGGCACGCTCTTCCCGTTGTCCCCAGACCCAGGAAGCCTTCTTGTCGAGGAGCCTATGCAGGGATTCAGCAATAGTCGCCTTCTGGGGCAAGAAGATGTTATAAAAGTTAATGAGTCCTAGGAAGGCTTGGAGGTCTGTTTTATTCCTAGGTCTTGGGGCATTTTTTATTGCGGACAGTTTTTTTTTCAGTTGGGTGAATTCCCTGTTTGTCAAGAAGGTAGCCCAGGAATTCAACCTTCTCCGTACAGAGTTGGCACTTGTCCTTCTTGACCTTCAAGCCAGCGTCTTTAAATTTCTGTAGAACCAATCTGAGTCATTTTTATAACAGGCCTCTAGTAGGGGCAGCTATTAAAACATCATCGAAGTATGGCACGACCCCTCCGAACTGAAGTCTATTACATTTGAAGGCCCCTCTATGCGTAACTATAGTCTGGGCTTCGGCAGTCTGGGCGTCTACGGGCAACTACTGGTACGCCTGAGCTAGGTCCAATTTTGCAAATATTTTTCCACCTCCCAGGGAATGAAGAAGGTGTTGGACCACAGGTACAGGGTAAGCACTCTGCTGGAGCGCGTGATTGAGGGTGGCCCGGTAATCCCCACAAATTCTCAACGATCCGTCTGGTTTTATGGGGGGTCACAATTGGGGTCTCCCATCGAGCGTGGTCGATCGGTTCCAACACGCCCTGGGCTATTAATTTGTCCAATTGTTCATCAATCTTTGGCTTGAGTGCAAAGGGCACTCAATGAGGCTTAAGGCGAATGGGCGCAACTTCGGGGCTGAGGTTAAATGATATGGGGGATCCCTTGTACTTGCCTAGCTTTTCGCTGAACACGTCCTGGAATTCCTGGACGAGGGCTGCTTCCCAGTCATCGCTCCCGGTCTGGTTGATGCCAGCTAGCTCAATTCCTAGCGGCGCAAACCACTGCAAACCCAGAAGGCTGGGTCGATCTCGATCGACGATGGTCAGAGGTAGGGTTGCGGTGTGGTCTTTGAATGTTACTCGGACGTCGCTGGATCCGGCAACCAGGATTCGGTTTCCCTGGTAGTCTTTCAATATGATATTTTGAGTGCTGAGGTCCTGGCGGCGGATGTCAGGGATCAGCTGCCTGAAGGTTTTCCAGGAGACCATGGATAGGGACAATCCAGAGTCAACTTCCATAATGCATGGACGATTCTCGATAGTGACCCTCACTCAGATTTTCCTTGCATCAAGGGACGATGCGTGGCCGATGATGATAGTCTGATGCGCCTCTTCACATCTGGACAAAGTGGCAGGTGCTCGGTTTCTGTAGTGTAGGTTCCATTGAATGCCTTGGCGGTCCCGATTTGCTGGTGGGGTGCCTGCAGTCTGTCGGAAATTGTTTTCTCTCCTGGTTGGGCTGGGTCCTCGCTTGCTTCTGCAGACCTTCGCGATGTGGCCCCTCTTTCCACAGGAACGGCAGAGTTTGTCTAGGAATTTGCAGTCAGATTGCGGGTGGCTACCCCTGCACCCGGAGCATTGGTACGGGGATTTTCGATTCCGCTGGACCTGCTGGTCGCGTTCTGACCTGAGTCTGTTGACCTCTTCTTCCTCGCTTTCTGATGAGGATTCGAGGTCCTCATGGTGAGTGGTTGTTGCGTGCCTCTCGGAAAACGGTGTAGCATCGCTGGCGAGTTGGCGGTGCGGTGCGTTTGCTCGGCGCATTCGAGTGGCTGATTTCCTGGTTGCTTCTGCTGCAGTAGCGTCGGCGATGACATCTGCGAGGGCGATGTCTCCCTTCGCCATTATCTTGCTCTGGGTTGTGGGGTCTTTGAGACCCAAGGCAATCCGATCTCTCATGGCTTCTTCGAGGTTGGTGAAGCCACAGAGTCCACCTAGGTTCCTGATGTCGGCGATGAAGTCTCCAACACTCTCGCCTTCCTGTTGGTCCCTCTGGTAAAACTTGTGTCTTCGGATGAGCGTTGGTACCACTGGGGCATAATGGGCCCGGAGGATTGGGGCGAGGTTGTCCCAGTCCATTGTCTTGACTTCTGCTGGTTTTGCAAGCGCCTTTGCCATTTTGAAAACGGCAGGCCCGCAATGGGTCAGGAATACAGCTCGTTTCTTCCCAGGCGAAGCATCCTTCAGATTGTTGGTTTCCAGGAACATCTGAAACCTGTCCATATATGAGTCCCAGTCTTCATTTGCTGGGTCAAATGGAGCGGGTGGTATGGCGCTGCTGGTCATTCTGCCACTTCTTTCAGTGCGCTCTCATCCACGTGCTCTGTAGTGTTCGTTGAGTGTTCAGTCAGCTCTTAATGTCTCCGCATTCCATCCTCGTCGCCAGTGTTAAGTCTGGAGCATGGGCGCAAGGAACGGAGACGAGGCATTGGGTAGTGACTCAACTCTTTATTAGTGACTTCAGAACAGAGCAAAATACTTGGGCAGCAGCAGCCCTTTTATAGGGCTGGCTGCTGTCACAACAGCCAATGCTTTTGAGTTTGCTGCACTGGAAGCAGCCAATCAGCGGCGCCCGTTAACAGCCAATCAGATCGGCCAGAATTGACCAATCAGGATCCGCTGCTCGTGGGCCAATCAGAAGTGCAGGATTACGAGCCTGCCATAGAAGTAAAACTATTTAGGATTTTAAAACAGTGCGTTTGCTTAGTCCGTAACAGGAGAACATTACAGGAAACCTTGTGCATGGCTGTAGAATTTGCTTCACTGTTTGGGGGACTTTTGAGGGCAGAAACTCCCAAATTTCATTGGATTTCACTTTTTTTCAAAGGATTTTCCTTGGCTAAACTTAGATGAGTTTGTGAGAAAGGAGACAGGCCATACCATAGACATCATGGATTGTTTTGTACTCTCCATCAACCCTGCCATATTCACTTTGCTGCAGTGGCTGCAATCCTTTCCAACTGCTCCCCTTTCACTGTAATTATTTAAGGTCTCTCTTGGAGCAGCTTCTTCAGGTGGGGTAAAGATTGCTGAGCACAGGACTACAGTGGGGGTCACCTCATAGATTTATTGAATTATGCATTATACAAGAGCCATTATACAAGTGCAATGCTGATTACAAAAATTGAGAGGGATTTTTGCATCACATTGAAGAGTGTTATGCTTTTATTTGAATTTTCTATCCCAAGTTAATGTTCAGATTAATATTATAATTTGAGTTCTTCTCTAGACCAGCACAACTTCCCTCTTCATTTTTGTTGTTAATCATCTTCCTGATGAGGATATAGAGAATTCCAGCTATTTTAAGAGCTTGCTATTTTATTGAGAAAAGCACAAAATGTGCACTACACCAAGACAGTGTAAATACTAGAAGACATATGTCTGAAAGGGGTGCCAAAATTTAAAGGAAAGAAAACAATTAACTATGTGTTTCCCCTCCAGCTGAAACTTACGTATTCTGTAGATGAAAATTCACTGTATTAAATCCTAGGACAGGAGACTTTGCATTGGTTCCCAAGGGCAAATTCCCACCAATAATGAGATCACCAGGCCTGTAGTAGCTTTCATCTAAGTGGATATAATCCCTGAACACACAAATTGTTTGCAGGCTCTTTGCTATAGTTAGAACCAGGAGCCAGAAGAGCATCAGCATCAACAGTAGCATGACTCCTGCCTGGTTGTTCTTGTCTTCTTCCCTCCTAGAACAGAAATCACAGTTTGTGCAGAAAGTGATTTACAGGTTGCTCCTGAAATCTCACTGGAACTTTAGCAGATCAGATACCATCTGTGTCTCCTGGAGGTCCCCAGGACAAATTTATAGCAACCTTGTTTCCTCTTATCAGTGCTTGGGCTGTGACCATACAGGAAACAAAGGCATGTGAGACTCTTCAAACCCAGGAGTGAGCTCTTTGCAAGACTAGCTAAGGTGACACGTTCTGCCCCCCTGCTGGTGAACTCATATGTATTTTTAAAAGCAGATTTTATCCTGGAAGATCTTTGTGTCTAGAAATCCACAGAGGATACCTGCAGAATGCCTGTTCTTCTGATAATTGCAGGGAAAGGCCATTGCCCTATCCCCTTAGCAATAGCTACTCCTCATGCAGCAGAATGGAAAACATGTTTGTATCACTTCCTGTCATTCACAGAGCAGATGGAGTCATGGGGAAAGTTGTATATTTGACCTACGTGAAAGTGACTCCTGAACACAAGATGGATGTTCAGCTTATGCCCTAGTTTAGTCAGAAAATAGGAGTTCTACTTGGGTATGGTGGCACAAGACAGAAATGTAATTTAAGGAGGAATCTCAGGATATTAATTGCAATATTTTTGGCAACACTTGCAAATTTTTGTTTCTTTAGTCAAAGGGTAGCAATTGTTGTCCAGGTGCCTCTTTTGGTCTTTTGGGGTGCTGCTCTCAAAATTTCCAAGTCTGAAACTCTTTCCTTGAAAATTCATTCACAGGACCAGTTGGGATCGTTACTAGTGTACATGCCTTCCTGCTGCATGGCAACCTCCATGTCTGAGCCTCTGGGGGGCATTTCACAGTTAACTGTGGGGTTCCCCAGACTCATGGTCTTGGGAAATGTGAATCTGCCATCCCTGGGACAGGCCTTAGAGGCATTTCAACATGGCCTCCATCCTTCTTGGCTCAACTCAAAACAGACCATTTCCAACGTGATCTGAGGATGATCTACCCTGGTCCCCTTGGTCCTGGCCAGATCATGGCCTGGTGATTTTGAGAATCTTTTATGCTTCCCCTCAATGCAGGGAGACAGGACCTATTTGACCAGTCCTCTCTTAGTGACCAATGAGGTTCCAAAGGGTACTGGAGATAATACCCCAGGCTCTGCTGCCTGGTCCTTCTGAGGCCTCAGCCACTTCCTGGGATAGGAAAGCTACTGGGGCCTTGGATGGGGTGCAACCTCTATTGGTTCATTGTTCCCAACATGCCCCAGGATTCAATTGAGGGAGCTGAAAAGGATCCAGAGACCTCCAGAGCTCTGCTGAAGGAACATGAGGGATGAAGCTGACTTAACATGAGCTAGAGCTGGGGTGTCTGATCCATTTCATTAATTCTGATCAGTATTGTTGTTGCCCTCAGTGCGAACTGGCGGAGTGGGTGAGTCATGGCTGTGTGTTTGTGGGTGTCTGGGTGGGTGTGGCCAGGGTGCGCGTGGTCAGCTTGATGTCCCTCATGTTGTAGGGTGGGACCAGGCTGATCCCATGTCTCTATCTCTGCCTGATGCTTGGAGGGACGGCAGTCCCATTGCTTGGATCCACCTGCACAGCATGGGCTGCAGAGGTCCAGTGGGCTCTATTGGGCTGCGGCTACTGCCAGACACCATTGGCCTCCATGCACTCTCCACTTCCTAAGCATGCACCTCCTATGCGTTCCCATTCATTGCTCTCAGGAAAACTCTGTGCCTCACATTGATGAGTCAGTACTGCAGATCTTGATGGGTGGGAGGGATTTAAACCCTGCTATTTCCAAAAAAATTGAACAGTGGTAGGAAAACTTTATAAAGCCTCAAACAGCCGAATATGTATAAAAACACTGATATTGAACCCAATCCTTCAAAATGGTACCTTAAAAATCAACCAAATAAAATAAGGAACAAAATAAGAAAATTCCCTCCTTGAAATAGGGGGCGTGCATAAGTGCACCAACGTGCCTACCGTCCCTGTCCTATTGTTTCTCTTATTCTTCTTTTATTTTTCTTATATGTACCCATTTCATGTATTCACAACTATGTATACACTTATACTTATTATCTTGTAAACAATTGGCAAATCTAATAATAAAATAAAATAAATAATACACACATCTGTAATCCAGTTTATCATTTTTATTAGATTATAAGATAAAATACAAAATAAAAAGTAAATAGGAAGTCATAGTAGAAGGGGGGAAGGAGGAGAGAAATGTGAGGAGAAATTGGGGGAAGGAAAGAAGAAACATCGACTTCCAAGTCTCTCTTTTGCAGTAAAAAAAGCATTAAAATCAAACAATAACTTTTTGTTTTCCCATAATAATATAAACTAGCCATTTCTAGAAAAACACCAGTCTAATTGGTAAAACCCAAAATCGAAGTTTCCTTTTTTCCACTTCAAGCACAAAGTTTACAAATGATCTCCAGGTGGAAACTAACTACTTATATTCTTTCCTTTAACCAAAATGGTCAATTTAGCCATTTCTGCCAACTTCACCAGCTTCTGTAGCCATTCATCCATAGTGGGGATCAAAATGTCCTTCCATTTTTGTGTGTATAATAATCTTGCTGTTGTCAACATATATAACATCCAAGTTCCAATTTTTTTCTCTGAGTTTTTTTCCATTAAACCCAAAAGAAAAGTTTCTGGTTTCATTTTTATTTTTGTTTTAAGAATTTTCTGTATTATAATATGAATCTTACTCCAAAATTTCTTTTCTTTATCACATGTCAACTCACAATAATTGTACCCTGGTCAGCACTTCTTTATTCTCCTACCATCAGGAAGGAGATATAGAAGCAGAGGCTGCCCAAAAAACAGGCTGAATTACAGTTTTTATCCGTTTGCTGTCAGAATCCTGAATGGAAAATAACGCTACAACAACATAGTATGATTGACTTGTGGTGCTGGCGCAATGTGCAATAAGTTGACATGGTGCAACAGGATTGTGTGTTGGTTGGCAGGATTCACTGGGTTAGGGACTTTCTGTCTTTCACTGTGAGTGGTATTGTGTTGGGGGGGTTGCACGAAGGGAGGCTCAGCCAATCTCATAGTACACATGTTGTACTCTGACAATAAAGGCTTCAATTGGATTGAATTGATGTCCACCATCAATGGTAAAAAGTTGCCTCTTTCTTTGACACTTCCAACATTCATTTGAAATACACTTATATATTCTAGATAATTTATCTGGTGTGAAATGCCACCGATACATCATCTTATAAAAAATTCTTTTAAATGATAGTTTAGCATAAATTTTAAACCTTTCATCCACATATTTTTCCATTGTTCAAGCATCACATTATATCCAAAATTCCTTGCCCACTGAATCATACAATGTTTTACATGTTCACTTTTCAAATTCAATTTCAATAACATTTTTATAAATATCAGTAATAATATGCTCATCACTACCATTTCATTTTTAGCAAAAAACAACAACTCTTTTTTATCCGATTTAAATTGTTCTTTCAGTTGTTGATATGTAAAGCAAAAGTAAACATAACCTTCTAGTTCAAGTTCTTTCCTCAACTTTCATATAGGTTCACCAGAGTTGAAAGATAATATTAGTTACCATACATCCATCAATCTGGCATCGCCACCATTTCTTTTCTTTTAGAAAAAGATTCTTGATGGGACATCAAAAGAGGCAACTTTGTATAGAACCTTGTTTTATATTTATTCCAAACTCTTAGTACGGAACATCTAGCAAAGGGATTATTAAAATCGACATTAACTTTAAAACACCACAAATAACTGTGCCATCCAAACCTTAATTCATGGCCCTCTAATACAAGGAGCCTCTTATTTTGGAGGTTCACCCACTCTTTTAACTAGGCCAGACAGCATGCCTCAAAATACAATTTCCGGTTGGTAAATAAAACCCTCCTTTTTCCTTAGCATCTTGTAGTAGTTTGTATCTAGTTCTGGGTTTTTTCCTTTGCCATATAAACTTAGAAATATCTGAAATAAAAACACATCTTTAATAACTGGTTTTCCTTCCATACAGTGCATTGGACCTCACTAAGGTGACTTTGAAAACATGAAAAAACAAAAGACTGACCACAGGAATATTATAAGCAGTTGCAGAACTTGATAAGGAATTCTTTTATGGACAAATTCCTCTTTCAAACCATCATTTATTAGAAATCTTGTCACATTCTAAACATGCAACAAAGACAAATATAAATGAGGCAACTCCTAGCATTAATTAGAAATTCTTGTTCCTTACTATATTTTCTCTACAATTCAGATCAGGCCTCAGCAGAATAATATAGCATTTGGGGAAAAAGATACAAGCCAAGAGAGCAGCTCCAGAGGCCAAAATGGAGAAGATCTCCACAGCCACCATGGACTTCCCTTTGGTGCTCAGGTATGTGGGGAGGAAGGAGATCCAAACGCTGCAAAAGACCAGCATGCTAAAAGTAATGAACTTGGCTTCATTAAAACTATCAGGCAATTTCCTAGCCAGGAAGGCCATTGTGAAACTGACAAAGGCCAAAATTCCTAGGTAAGAAAGGACACCATAAAACATTACAGCTGAGCCTTGCTTACATTCCAAGATGATCTCTCCAAGCAAGGAGTGAAAGTCCAAGTTAAGAAATGGGGGAGAGGTTCCCAGCCAGGTGGCACAAAGGACTGCTTGGATCAGGGGACAGGCTATGACAATGGAGTTGGTCAGTGGTTTTCCTAAGAGTTTCCTTGTCTTGTTCCCTGGCTTGGTGGCCATGAAGGCCAGAACCACCATAACAGTCTTTGCCAACACAGAGGAAACAGCAAGGGCAAAGAGAATGGCAAAGGCAGATTGTTGGAAGAGACAGGTGAGCTTCCCTGGTCGACCAATGAAAAGGAAGGAACAGAAGAAGCAGAGCAGGAGGGAGACCAAGAGGATGTAGGTGAGATCTCGGTTGTTGGCCTTGACAATTGGTGTGTCATGGTATTTATAGAAAATCACCAGGACTGCAGAAGTGATCACAGAGAGGAAAAGACCAAGAGAAACTAAAATATATCCCAGGGTGTCTTGATAGGCAAGAAAGTGGATCTTCTTGGCAATACATTGGTCCTTGCCCTTGTTGGAAAATTGGTCTTCTGGGCAGGGTTCACAGTCAGCTGCATCTGAAATCAAAAGTCTTTGTCTAAGGATTTCTTGAGCAACTACCATGCATATTTTCCCTCTCACAAAGGTGATACAAAGGTTTTCTTTCTGTGTTGACCTACCCAGAAAGGGAATAATGAAATAACCCACTGTAATATTTATGGTTCATCAAAAAGAGCAAATCATCTTTCATTTATGATGATCCTGGGGATAAGATTAGCCAGAGACAAGGATTTATTCCATTCCAGCTCTCCATTCACTCGACACTTCCATGAATAATGTGCCATTCAGTCTGAGATTCCTGCCTGTTTTTTCCGCCATTTTATAATGGAACACAAACAAAACTGATAGATCTGTTATCCAGAAACATTGCTGTTTTGTTTGTGAGTACATTATCCCTCCCTTAACCTCTCTGCTTTGTACCTCAAATCTGTTAATTCAGATGTTTTTTGCTCCCTGCTGCTCTATCAAATTGACATAGATCGACGGATGCCTTCTTTCTCTGTCAAGTTTATTTCCTCAGAGGTTGATAGTGCTGATGAAAGAAGTATATTCTGAGTAATAAAAATTAAAGCTTAGACTGCTCATCCTACATCCTCAGGAAAAATTGGAAGGCTGTTTCTGCAATTGGATGTTAGAGTAGCAGTGGAAGTCCAAGTTGGACATTCATAAATTCTGCCCTAAAGTTATCTTGCATGGAAGTTCTGAGGATTGAGAAAGATGGACTTTGTGGTCAGGGCAGTTTAGATAGATAAACTGAAAGGTTTTGCTGAAAAATATAATTTTAGGTCAATCTCATAAATAATGACAATCACAAAAAACGACTTAATGAATGTCTTCTTTGATCCTGGAAGATTTACATTTGAAGTCTTGTCTACCTGTCTTGTTAGAAATGCTCCTTTCTGGACAAGCACCACACTGGTAGCAGCAAACCTGCTTGCCTTCTGGAACTCTTCTCCTCTCTCCTGCATGGCACCTCTTCATGCCACACCTGGCAAAGGGCACCTTCTGAAAGAGAAAAGAGAAATACTTGAGATGACCTAAGCTGCATTCATTCTTTCCCCCATTCCTATTTCCCTTCCTTATTCCTAGTTCTACATTCAGAATCCATTCTAAACAAATACATTGCCACTGTCAATCAGAAATCAAGAACAATCCTGAGGTCATCAGGTCTGGCACATTTCTGACACACCCATGGATATGGGATATTGGATCTAGTATCTCAGCCTGCAGAGGAAGGATGAGAGCATTTCTAAAAGAAAGAACTGTGAGGATACAACTGAATGGAAATTGTCATTTGAAATTACCGCTGCTTCCTGTAATTGCATCCTGCATTTCAAGCAAATGATGTTCCCAAACCTAACCCTTTGTGGAATGACACAAATCAGACCTCAAATCTATCACATGCAAAGCAGAGTTTTCATCAAATGACTGCCATGATTTCTGGCTTAATTTGTTATTTTTCAAGTTAGGAAGATGTTCTGCATTTCAGGAAGATGAATCCTTCCCTGGACTTAAAATACTTCCTTGCAGCTCACCTTTGTGGCCCAGATGATTCCATCAGATTTAATGGTGAAATCCTGGCCTGGGGGAGCCTCAGGATTTACTTGCCCAACCTTCATGGGAACATAAGATCGATTGGGGTAAAGTACCCAATTGAGAAGATCATAACGGGCAGATCCCAGTCCATCTTCTGAGAAGATGACTTCATCTCCCACACTATTGTTGAAGTGGACATTCCTCAAATAGGGAAGAATCTGAAAGAAAGGAGACCTTCAGGAATTGGAGTATTTGGGCTAGAGCTACAAATGAGACATCATGGCTTCTACCATCACATAATGGCCATCTTGAGAAGTTGAGTTTATATTTGAGAAGCTAGTTCCACCTCTTGGTGGTGATCTGAGGAATCAGGCATATTTAATTCTGAAACGAAAAGTTTCCCCTTTATCACTGGGCCTGCTTTCAACTCCAATTTGATGAAAATACAAGTTTGGCCCAAGTTCTTGTTAACTGATAAATGAATCTTTGAAATGAATAAATATTATCTATCAGAACCATGGAAAATTCCAATGGTTTTCTCTAGCTCATTGTCAAAATCTGCAGAATGCAGGAACCAGGTTTGATGAACTGGACCATGTGAAGAAAGCATCTGAGCTGGTTGGTCACTTCACTATTCAGAGAGGTCCAACGTTTTAGCCTTTGATGCAGGAAATTCTGATGAATTTCAGACCAGGAACCCATTAGGACCACTTTGAATCTTGCTCTGTGCTAGGATTGATATAGAAACAGAATCACAGTATTGGAAGGGACATTGGAGGTCTTCTAGTCCAACCTCCTGCTCAAGAAACAGACCCTCTACAGTTTCAGACAAGTGGCTATCCTGTCTCTTTATTTTATTTTATTTTTTTTATTGCAAAAAATATATATTTGACATACATTTAAAACAGACAAATCAACATACATATATATACATTTTATAGCATATATTGAACAATGGTTAAAATTTCTTTATCTTTATCCTTGACGTGATCTGCCTTGTTACAATAACTCCTTCATTCTTGTAATGTTTTAATTTCTCTATGTATTTTGTAATTAAATGCATGTCTCCCATCTTTTCCATAACTTATCCAAATGTCAAATATTATCTTTTCTTTAACCACTCATACCAAATGTTCTATGTTTCATAATAATCACTCTCTTTTTTTTTTTAAACCCTTTTGGTTAGGCTGTCCATCTCAATGCATTCATGTATTTTTTTAATCACCATATCCTCTGAAGGGATGTCAGACAGTTTCCAATTTTGTGTGTAGCTTTTTCTGGCAGCAGTTATGATATGCAAAATTAAATATTGGTATTTTTTCTCCATGTTTAAATCTATCATACTTAGCAGAAAGATTTCAGGTTCAAATTTTAAATTTTGTTTTGTTATATTTAAGATCCACTTTCTATTATTTCTCCATAATTTCTGGGCACATGGGCAAGTCCACCACATGTGAAATTATGTTCCTTGCACATAGTTACATTTCCAACAATTGGGTGGCAGATTGGGGAACATCTTAGCCAGTCTCGCAGGAAGTAGGTGCCAATGATAAACAATTTTCTATAATTTTTCTTTATACAAGACTGACATAGTTAGTTTATAATTTATTTGCCAAATGTGTTCCCACTTATCTAATTCAATACTATGACCCATGTTTTTAGCCCAAATTATCATACATTCTTTAACTGTTTCTTCTTTTAATTTATAATCCCAAAGGTATTTGTATATTTTACTAATTGCTTTCTTTTCCTCTCCTTGCCAAATTTTATCTAATTCTTGTGGAGTCATGTTAAAGCCAAATTGTTCTCTATCTTTTTTGTAATGGGTTTGTATTTGTGCAAAAGGCCACCATGCTATCTCCTTTCCTTGAATTTGTATTTGGTTCCTATTTTTCAGCTCTCCAGTGTCATACAGTAAACCTTTATACCAAACAATATTTTCATAGTCCAATAAATTTGGGTGTGTAACTGCTTCCAAAGTAGATAGCCACAATGGAACCTTTGGGTAGTATTTTTTTTAAATCTTTCCCCAGATATTAAACAACACATTTCTTACATGATGCCTTTGGAAGTATGAATGTTGTTTAGATTTTCCATCGCACATGAAAGCGTTCCAGCCAAGTTGGAGATCAAAACCCTCTAGTACTAATAACCTTCTGTTTTCCATCTTTAAGCCAATTTACTATAGCAGCATCGTAATATAATTCGAAATCTGGAAGGCCAAATCCTCCTTTTTTCCTGGCATCTTGTAATAATTTATACTTCACTCTGGTTTTTTTCCTCTGCCATATAAATTTGGATATAGATTTATTTAATTCTACACAAAAATTCTTCTCCAACTTGACTGGCACTGTTTGAAACAAAAACAACAATTTTGGAAAAACATTCATTTTTACTATTGAAATACGTCCCAATAACGATAACTGAAATTTAACCCAATTGTCTAAATCTTTAGATATTTGCATTATTAGCTTATCATAATTATCTTTTTTAATCGACGAGCATCTAGCAGTCAACCAGATCCCTAGGTATTTTACTTTATTTACCACCTGAATACCTAATTTGTTTGTTAGTTCTTCCTTCTGCTCCTTTGTGCAGTTCTTTGTTAGCACTTTTGTTTTTTCTTTCTTAATTTTTAACCCTGCCACCTTTCCATATTCTTCTATTTCTCTTAGTAGTATAGGGCTCATTTCTAAGGATTCTTCTAATATAAATGCCATATCATCGGGAATTGCCTGAAGTTTATATTCCTCTTTTTTAATTTTAATTTCCTGGCTCTTCTTAAATGACTCCAGCAGTGGGGCATCTATGACTTCTAAAGGTAAACCATTCCTTAAGAAATTTCTCCTAACTTCTACATTGCTTCTCTCTTTTGTTACTTTCCATCCATTATTAATAAGAAGCTGTTTTCAGAGAAGAAGCTGAGTGACACAATAAATGGTAAACTAAAAAAACAGGACAGGGTCTCAGATGAATTGCTATGGGAGCATACACACATTTAATCAGTAACAGAAGTAATTCATATGGAGAGCTTCCAATCTAAGCATCTGTGGACTGAGTCAAAAGCCAAAAAAATTACCTGCCATGACTGGACATTTGAGATTCTCTTTCCAAGCCTCATCATGGTTGGTCCAACTCTGGATCCACACATTGCATGTAAAGCATGTGCCAGAGCATAAACAGCATTGTAGATATTGTAACTTTCTCCTGTCATGCTTTTTTCAAAAGTGTAATTTGGCAATTTCTGCACTTTCTCCTTTCCTGTACATTGTTTTCCCCCCTTTGGAGGGATCTCTCCTGATTTATGGATCTTGCAGCCAAAGGCAATTTCCCACCATAGAGGGAGAAAGACGTTTCCTTGTGGGTTCAAGGGGTCTAAAGACAGGAGGAAGTGGCTAAATTCAAAGATATTCCCAGAGTGTTCCCTAAAATGCAAGCTCCCATGGAGAACCTTTATACATCGCAATGTTTCTTCAGATTCTTCCAGGCCAAGTTTCCAATGGGAAGTGAAGATATAAACTTTTCTTAATGATATTTTTTTGAATCTTTCAAAAAAATGTACCGCCCCTATTACTGTGATAGTAACAAATGTTTCTCCAAACATAATGAACACTTCTGCTTTAGACCAGGTGGGGAAATTGAGAATAAACTTGTTTAGAGTGATTTGAACATTATCAAGTTGCAGGATTAGTGTGAAAGCCAGGCAGATCTCCTTCTCCTGGAGCATTGGTGTCAGAGTTGACATGAAGCGTTCTCCCCTGTCATCTTCAGGGGCCAGAAGTCCAACCCAGTTCCACTGGAAATGCAGGAGCAGCTGGACTAAACCCACATACTGAGAAGATTCCTTAGGATTAATCCGGAAGAAGGAAGGATAAACTCTTCTCTCTCCCCGAGAGAACTCAAAACCAACACCGAGCTGGAGAAAAAGAGATTCTTTTTTCAAAGACAAAGTAAAAGTTTCATGTTGACTTTATCAGTGACCATTGTGTGGTTGGTGGCCCTCACAGTCAGACTGACTCTATTTTAATGGCAAACTTAATCTAGTTACCATTACTAGTAGTTACCATTGTGTGGTTGATGGTCTAGCAGTCAGGCTAACTCTCTTTGACTGGCAAACTTCATCTCCTTCCCTTCACCATTTTTATTGGTTTTCAGAAGACAAGAGAATAAACCAACAACCTGATAAAGAATAAATGGCACTAAAATGATGGCTACCCTTTAATAAAGAGTAATCTAAGAGTCACAAGCTCATTTTATGCACTCCCCCCCAACAAAAAGCTACTTTTAGTTTTATCTTTGGCTTCTGTGTGTGCTTTTGATCTTTCTCTATTCCACACTATATCCAATAAAGCTCTCTTACCTGTGGGACTTTAAAAATGCTGAAGATGGAGGTCATCAGCCTTGACGACTTGGCATTGAGACCACCAATGATGGAGAGCAGACTTTCCTGCAGGTCACATTTGTAACCTGGAACCACTTGGCCTAGTGAGGAGAGCATGGAGAGGCTGTTTAAGGAAATATCCCTCTCCCTCTGGAAATGACCATAGATGTGGAAGCCAAGGGTGATGTTGGGGAGCAGAAGAAAATCCCTATTGACCTCAGAGATAGCAAATATCAATGCAAGGAACTGCTGGTAGTTAGTGGTAACTAATCTGTAGTGAGAAAAACATTGGGGAACATTAAAGGAAACCTTGTATATGGCTGTGGAATTTGCTTCACTGTTTGGGGGGACTTTTGAGTGCAGAAACTTCCATATTTCATTGGGTTGGATTTTTTTTCAAAGGAGTTCCGTTCGCTAAGCTTAGATTAATTTGTGAGAAAGGAGACAAGCCTTCCCATAGATATCATGGACTGTTTTATAGTCTCAATCATCCCCGCCATATTCACTTTGCTGAAGTGGCTGAAATCCTTTCCAACTGCTCCCCTTTCAGTGTAATTATTTAAGGTCTCTCTTGGAGCAGCTTCTTCAGGTTTGGTAAAGCTTGCTGAGCACAGGACTACAATCAGCAGGGGTCACCTCATAGATTTACTGAAGGCCATTATTCCTGGGCAATGCTTATTCCAACACTGTGAGGAATTTTTTTGTACCTCCTGAACACTATAAGAGTGTTGACCTTTTATTTGAATTTTATATCACAAATTACTGTTGATATAAATATTATGATTTGAGTTTTTCACTAGACCAGTACAACTTCCCTCTTGATTTTTGTTGTTTATCATCTTCCTGATGAAGAGATTGAGAATTCTAACCTATTTTAAGAGTTTGCTGATTTATCAAGAAAAGTACAAAATGTGCACTATACCAGATCAGTGCAAATATTAGAAGAAGTATTTCTGAAAAAAGTCCCCGATTTTAAAGCAAAGAGAATAATTATCTGTATGTTTCCCCTGGAGCTGGAACTTACACAGATTCTGCAACATGCATCACTCTCTTAAAGTCAAAGACGGGAGACTTTGCATTGGTTCCCAAGGGCAAAATCCCACCAATAATGAGATCACCAGGCCTGTAGTAGCTTTTATCTAACTCAATATAATCCCTGAACACACACATGGTTTGCAGCCTCTTTGCTGTAGTTGGAACCAGGAGCCAGAAGAGCATCAGCATCAACAGTAGCATGACTCCTGCCTGGTTGTTCTTGTCTTCTTCCCTCCTAGAACAGAAATCACAGTTTATGCAGAAAGTGATTTACAGGTTGCTCCTGAAATCTCACTGGAACTTTAGCAGGTCAGATACCACCTGTGCCTCCTGGAGGTCCCCAGGACAAATTTATAGCAACCATGTTTCCTCTTATCAGTGCTTGGGCTGTGACCATACAGGAAACAAAGGCATGTGAGACTCTTCAAACCCAGGAGTGAGCTCTTTGCAAGACTAGCTAAGGTGACACGTTCTGCCCCCCTGCTGGTGAACTCATATGTATTTTTAAAAGCAGATTTTATCCTGGAAGATCTTTGTGTCTAGAAATCCACAGATGATACATGAAGAATGCCTGTTCTTCTGATAATTACAGGGAAAGGCCATTGCCCTATCCCCTTAGCAATAGCTACTCTTCATGCAGCAGAATGGAAAACATGTTTGTATCTCTTCCTGTCATTCACAGAGCAGATGGAGTCATGGGGAAAGTTGTATATTTGACCTACGTGAAAGTGACTCCTGAACACGATGGATTTTTGACTTATGCCCTAGTTTGGTCAGAAAATAGGAGTGCTACTTGGGTATGGTGGCACAAGACAGAAATGTAATTTAAGGAGGAATCTCAGGATATTAACTGCAATATTTTTGGCAACACTTGCAAATTTTTGTTACTTTAGTCAAAGGGTAGCTGTTCTATCGCCAGGACAAAGCAGACTAGAAAACCGGAGTTGAAATCAGCTCTTTATTAGTAACCAGTAACTTCAACTGAAGTCGAGCCGCGGCATCCCTTTTTATAGTGGCTGCTCGCGGCTCGCAACCAATGGCATGTGTTTAAACTTCCCGCTGGTTATGCGGCCAATCAAAACCCGTTGTTCTTAACCAATCGTTATGCTGTGTTAACTAACCAATAGGAACGTAGTATTAGAAGTCTATATGTGAATACACTACACCCCTCCCCTCTTGGTTCGCTCCAACGTTACATGATGTAATTGCGCAGATAGGCGGGGCTTTTGTGAGTCCTAATTGACCTGCGCAGTTCAGTCTCTGTATTGGTTTCCACCGGTTCGGACAGGTCTGCTGTCCTTCCCACTCTTCTCCTAGGAGCCTCCTGGAAGGGTGCCTCAGCCATGCCGCTCCCACCGTGCCTTGTTGGGTTGATTGGATGGTCGCCATGGTCTCCCTGCATTGTGTGCAGGCAGGTAGAGTCGGCTTGGCTGCTTCTTTCCTGGTGTTCCTTCAGCTCTCTTTTCTCGGAGTCTTCTAATCATAAGTAATTTTTATTTTTTTCTGGGTTCTCGGCTTCTGGTTGGTGGTTTGTAACCGGACTATTTTCATTTTCTTTATTATTTAAGGGTTCCCGCCCCCCTCTGGTTTTTTTATTACTTTCTGGGGTGCTTGGGGAAGTGTTTTTCCATGTTTCGGGAACGCCGGTGTTTCGTTCAACGTGTCGTGACCGTAGTTGATCGATGTGTCTTTTCCACGATCTGCCGTCAGCTGTTTCTAGTCAGTATGAACGAGGGCCTGTGATTTGTGTAATTGTTGCCGGTAACCACAATGGTTCTCCGGTAAGATTTTTTGCATATACTAAGTCGCCTGGTAAGAAAGAGCGGTACTTACTGGAAGAGTCTGGTGGCTTTTCAGGGTTGTAAGTGGGGTGCAGTCTGTCCAAGTAGGAACGCAACTTTCTTCCCTTCAATAGTTCAGCCGGGCTCTTGTTTGTTGCCGTGCATGGTGTTATATGTTGGATTGTGAGCATGGTATTGATTTTTTCTTGCATGTCATTTCCCTCAAGCTTTTCTAATGCTTCTTTCGTGTAACGAACCATGCGTTCCGCCCTTCCGTTCGCCGCCGGATAAGCTGGCACTGTCAAAGCGTGTCTTATTCCTTGTTCTGCTAGGAATTGTTCAAAAGCCAAAGCTGTAAACTGTGGCCCATTGTCCGATACTACTACATCTGGTAGACCGTGGGTGGCGAAGAGTCTTTTTAGTTGTTTGGTGATGGCTTCTGTTGTTGTTGAATTCATGATGATGACTTCTAGCCAGTTGGAATATGCATCCACAATGATTAGATAAGTATATCCTTTTGTGGGGCCCGGCGAAGTCCATATGGATTCTTGACCAGGGGCCTCTGGGTGTCTCCCAGTCAAGAACCGGTGCTGAAGGGGGAGTGGGTCTGGATGATTGGCATTTGTTGCATGTTTTGACCCAGGTTTCAATGTCTTTATCTATTCCTGGCCACCAAACGTAGCTTCTGGCCAGGGACTTCATCTTTACCATGCCCGGGTGTCCTTCATGTAACATGTTTAGCACGTCTTCTTGTAATTTTTTTGGAACAACCACCCGATCTCCCCACAAAATGCACCCCTTTTCAATTGATAATTCATTTTGCCGGTTTTTAAAAGGTTTAAAACTCTCAGTTTTTATGTTTTCTGGCCAACCCCGTCCTACTCAGTTCAGTATTCGGGCCATCAGTGCATCTTTAGCCGTTTCCCTTGCAATGTCCGATGCGGTGATGGGCCAATTTGGAATCGTTTCAATTTGTAGGGTATGCGTGGTGGGAGCTGGATCGTCATCGTGACCTGGTAGTGGTGAACGGCTTAATGCGTCTGCATGGGGTATGGCTTTTCCTGGGTGATAAATGAGTTTGTAATTGTAGGCTGCAAGAAATTCTGACCATCTTGTCATTCTTGGAGACAGGATGTTGGGGGTGGCCCTGTCTCCGGCTAGGATTCCCAATAGTGGTTTGTGGTTGGTGATTAAAGAAAAAGTCCTACCGTATAGGTATTAGTGGAAATGTTTCACCCCCGAGATGCCTGCCAAGGCTTCCCTGTCTAGTTGGCTGTAGTTCCCTTCAGTCTTGGACAGCGTCTTGGAATAAAAGGTGATCGGTGCTTCTCTGCCATCTGGTAGTGTGTGGCTAAGTATTGCGCCTATGCCGAAAGGTGAAGCGTCGCAGGTGACAGTCAGAGGTAGTGTGTCACTGTATTGTGACACAATACAGATTTTGATGTGATTAAGTCTTTTATTTTTTGGAATGCTGTTTCTTCTTGTTGGCCCCATTTCCAATTGGCTTTTTTATCGAGGAGTCTATGCAGTGGTTCCGCTACTGTTGCCTTCTGCGGCAGAAAGACATGATAAAAATTAATGAGTCCCAAAAATGCTTGTAAATCTGTTTTGTTTTTGGGTCTGGGAGCTTCTTTTATTGCTCGTATTTTTTTTGTGTGTGGGGTGGATTCCTGCTTCATCAATAAGGTATCCCAGGAACTTGACCTGATTTGTGGCAAGTTGGCATTTTTCTTTTTTAACTTTGAGTCCTGCTTCTCTAAATTTTGACAAGACTGCCCTTAATCGGTCTTTTAGTTGTTTTTTATTTTCAGCTGATATTAGTATATCATCGAAGTAGGGAACCACCCCTTTTAAGCCTTGAAGAAGGCATTCCATCAGGCTCTGGAAAACGCCAGGGCCCATGCTGACACCGAATTGTAATCTATTGCATTTAAAGGCTCCTCTATGTGTTACGATAGTTTGCACCTCTGCCGTCTCGGGATCAACTGGTAATTGTTGATAAACCTGTGCGAGATCGAGCTTCGCAAAAATCCTTCCTCTCCCCAATGAATGCAGCAGGTGTTGGACTACTGGAATGGGATATGCGCTCTGTTGCAATGCATGGTTCAGGGTGGCCTTATAGTCACCACAGATGCGCACAGACCCGTCAGGTTTCATAGGGGTCACAATCGGGGTTTCCCATCTGGCATGGTCGGTTGGCTCTAGCACCCCCTGAGCAATGAGCTTGTTCAGTTGCTCATCAATTTTTGGTCTTAGCGCAAATGGTACCCATCTTAAGCCTGATGGGGGCTACGTTCGGGTTTAAACTAAACAATATAGGGGTCCCACGGTACTTGCCTAAAGTCCCGTCGAATACGTCATGGAATTCCTCCATCAGGTCTTTCTCCCAGTCCATCATGGTGACGCTGTTGATCCCTGTCACTTCGATTCCGAGCGGTTCGAACCATTCTAAACCGAGCAGCCTGGGGCGATCTCTGTCAACGATGGTTAATGGTAGAATCTCGGTGTGTTTTTTAAATTTTACTTTGAAATGTCCCAGTCCAACTACGGGTATCTTGTTACCCTGGTAGTCCTTGATGATCAGGCTTTGCTCTTCAAGTTCTCTACGTTTTATGTCTGGTATCAAATATTTTATTGTGTTCCATGATACCATTGATAGATACGAACCGGAGTCTACTTCCATTTCACATGGCTCGCCTTCTATCAGGACGTTGATTCGAACCTTCTTAGTGTTTGTTGTTCTGGCCGTCCCAATAGTGATTGTCTGATGTGTCTCTTCCTTCTCGTTGAGCTGTTGATTTCTATGATCCCGGCTCCAGCGACTTCCGGTTGGCTTTTCTTTGTTTCTGGGGGGAGGGGTACTGCCGCGTCTCTTTGTACTATAGCTCTTTTTGTTTCGGCAGACCCTTGCAATGTGCCCCCGTTTTTCACAATGCAGGCATGTGGCATCCAAGAATCGACATTCAGACCTCGGGTGGTTTCCGCCGCATCCCGCACACTAAAATTCAGGTTTTCTTCCTCGACTCTCTCTCCGGTTCCTTTCTGAATGGAGTCTATTTACCTCCTCGTCTTCATCTTTGGAGTCGGTTGATGATTCGATACCTTCATGGTGAGAGGTTGTGGCAGCGTGCTTTTGGGCTCCCTCTGTTTTCTTTTCTTTATTCAGACTCGGACTGTTTGTTGAATTCATCTGCTTCATTTTTGCTGCAGACTTCTTTGCTGCTTCAGTGGCAGTTGCTTCAGCAATGGCTTCGTTTGCGGTGATGTTGGGTCAGTTTAACAGTTTGCTCTGTAGGGTTGTGTCTCTTAGTCCAAGGACTATACAATCCCTCATGGCTTCATCCATGTTGAGGAACTTGCATGCCCCCCCAATGTCTCTTAACGCTGCTACAAAGTCTCCAATACTCTCACCTTCTAGTTGGTCGCGCTTGTAGAATTTGTGTCTTCTAATGAGATTGGACACGACTGGTGCGTAATGGTTTCTCAGCATCCGATTTAGGTCTGGCCAGGCCATTTGTTTAACATCATTGGGTCTTGCTAATGCCTTGGCCATTTTGAAAATAGTCGGGCCGCAATGCATCAGGAATACAGCTCTCTTCCTCTGGTCAGTGATTACCTGCAGTTCGTTGCTTTCTAAAAACATCAGGAACCTGTCAATGTATGACTCCCAGTCTTCTTCGGCTGGGTTGAACGGAGTGGGTGGCAAATTGTTGCTGGCCATCTCGTTGGTCTTTCGGATATCATTGCCACGTGCTTACGGTCTTTGTCTTTTCGATCCCATCCTCGTCGCCAGTGTTCTATTGCCAGGACAAAGCAGACTCAAAAACTGGAGTTGAAATCAGCTCTTTATTAGCAAACAGTAACTTCAACTGAAGTCGAGCCACGGCAGCCCTTTTTATAGCGGCTGCTCCACGGCTCGCAACCAATGGCATGTGTTTAAACTTCCCGCCGCTTATGCGGCCAATCGAACCCGTTGTTCTTAACCAATCGTTACGCTGTGTTAACTAACCAATAGGAATGTAGTATTAGAAGTCTATACGTGAATACACTACAGTAGCAATTGTTGTCCAGGTGCCTCTTTTGGTCTTTTGGGGTGCTGCTCCCAAAATTTCCAAGTCTGAAACTCTTTCCTTGAAAATACATTCACAGGACCAGTTGGGATCATTACTAGTGTACCTGTCTTCCTGCTGCGTGGGGGGCATTTCACCATGTCCTCCATGTCTGAGCCTCTGGGGGGCATTTCACAGTTAACTGTGGGGTTCCCCAGACTCATGGTCTTGGGAAATATGAATCTGCCATCCCTGAGACAGGCCTTAGAGGCATTTCAACATGGCCTCCATCCTTCTTGGCTCAACTCAAAACAGATCATTTCCAATATGATCTGAGGAGGAGCTATCCTGGTCCCCTTGGTCCTGGCCAGATCATGGCCTGGTGACTTTGAGAATCTTTTATGCTTCCCCTCAATGCAGGGAGACAGGACCTATTTGACCAGTCCGCTCTTAGTGACCAATGAGGTTCCAAAGGATACCGGAGATAATACCTCAGGCTCTGCTGCCTGGTCCTTCTGAGGCCTCGGCCACTTCCTGGGATAGGAAAGCTACTGGGGCCTTGGATGGGATGCAACCTCTATTGGTCCATGGTTCCCAACATGCCCCAGGATTCAATTGAGGGAGCTGAAAAGGATCCAGAGACCTCCAGAGCTCTGCTGAAGGAACATGAGCGATGAATCTGACTCAACATGAGCTAGAGCTGGGGTGTCTGATCCATTTCATTGAGGGCCTGATCAGGATTATTGTTGCCCTCAGTGCGAACTGGGGGTGAGTCATGGCTGTGTGTTTGTGGGTGTCTGGGTGGGTATGGCCAGGGTGTGCATGGCCAGCTTGATGTCCCTCATGTTGTGGGGTGGGACCAGGCTGATCCCATGTCTCTATCTCTGCCTGATGCTTGGAAGGACGGTAGTCCCAGTGCTTGGATCCACCTGCAGAGCATGGGCTGCAGAGGTCCAGTGGGCTCTATTGGGCTGCGGCTACTGCCAGACACCATTGGCCTCCATGGACTCTCCACTTCCTAAGCATGCACCTCCTATGCGTTCCCATTCATTCCTCTCAGGAAAACTCTGTGCCTCATATTGATGAGTCAGTACTGCAGATCTTGATGGGTGGGAGGGATTTAAACCCTGCTATTTCCAAAAAAATTGAACATTGGAAGGGAAACTTTATAAAGCCTCAAACAGCCGAATGTGTATAAAAACACTGATATTGAACCCAATCCTTCAAAATGGTACCTTAAAAATCAACTAAATAAAATAAGGAACAAAATAAGAAAATTCCCTCTTTGAAATAATACACACATCTGTAATCCAGTTTATCATTTTTATTAGATTATAAGATAAAATACAAAATAAAAAGTAAATAGGAAGTCATAGTAGAAGGGGGAAGGAGGAGAGAAATGTGAGGAGAAATTGGGGGAAGGAAAGAAGAAACATCGACTTCCAAGTCTCTCTTTGCAGTAAAAAAAGCATTAAAATCAAACAATAACTTTTTGTTTTCCCATAATAATATAAACTAGCCATTTCTAGAAAAACACCAGTCTAATTGGTAAAACCCAAAATCGAAGTTTCATTTTTTCCACTTCAAGCACAAAGTTTACAAATGATCTCCAGGTGGAAACCAACTACTTATATTCTTTCCTTTAACCAAAATGGTCAATTTAGCCATTTCTGCCAACTTCACCAGCTTCTGTAGCCATTCATCCATAGTGGGGATCAAAATGTCCTTTTGTGGGTATAATAGTCTTGCTGCTGTCAACATATATAAGATGCAAGTTCCAATTTTTTTCTCTGAGTCTTTTTCCATTAAACCCAAAAGAAAACTTTCTGGTTTCATGTTTATTTTTGTTTTAAGAATATTCTGTATTATAATATGAATCTTACTCCAAAATTTCTTTGCTTTATTACAGGTCCACCATAAATGGTAAAAACTTCCTTCTTTCTTTTACATTTCCAACAATCATTTGAAATACCTTTATACATTCTAGATAATTTATCCGGTGTTCAATGCCAGCGATACATCATTTTATAAAATTTTTCTTTTAAATTATAGTTTAGTGTAAATTTTTAACCTTTCATCCACATATTTTCCCATTGTTCAAGCATCACATTATATCCAAAATTCCTTGCCCACTGAATCATACAATGTTTTACATTTTCACTTTCCAAATTCAATTTCAACAACATTTTATAAATCTTAGCAATAATATCACTACCATGCAGTATAATTTCCAATTCATTTTTAGCAAAATGAAACCCACAAATCATTTTTTCAATTGTTGATATATAAATAGATGCAAAACATAACCTTCTAATTCAAATTCTTCCCTCAAATTTAATGTAGGTCCACAGAGTTGAAATATATTATGTAACCATACGTCTATCAGTCTGGCTTCACCACCATTTCTTTTCTTTAAAAAGCTTCTTGGGGGCGCATCCAAAGAGGCAACTTCGTAGAAAACTTTGTTTTATATTTATTCCAAACTCTTAGTATGGCATTTCTAGCAAAGTGATTATTAAAATCAACATTAACTTTATCATACCATAAATAACCGTGCCATCCAAACCTTAATTCGTGGTCCTCTAATTCAGATAGCCTCTTATTCTGGAGATTTACCAACTATTTTAACCAGGCCAGAA
>NC_142009.1:337301154-337357337 GCF_049901735.1 Notechis scutatus | reverse complement strand
TGCTGGGATGTCCTATGGATACTGTCAAGCCTCTCTGACCCTAACCTGGAATGTTTCAAACCCTGATCCATATCTATATCATGCAGAAACTGATTTGAAGTTGCTTCTGAAATCTCACTGGGGCTTTAGCAGATCAGACACTACCTTTCCCACCTGGATGGCCACAGAACACATTTATATCAACAATATTTCACCTTACCTGTGTTTGGGCCATGACCATAGAGGAAACAAAAGCATGGAGTGAGCTCTTTGCAATACTGGCTAAGGTGACACGTTCTGCTCCCACCTGGAGAACTCAGACATTATTATTTTTTATAGCTTGAAGATTTTGTACCTAGAAATCCACAGGGGATACACTAAGAATTACTGTCCTTCTGAAAATTGCAAGGAAAAGCAATTGTTCTGCCTATGTAGCAATAGCTTCTCATACACCCGAATGGAAAAACATGTTTGTGTTTCTTGTAATGCACAGAGCAGATGGAGTCAGGATGAAGTTGTGAATTTGACCTCCATGAAGCTGAGTGCTTGAAAACAAGATGGAGTTTGACCTCTGCCATGGTTGGTCAACTAGTATGAGTTCAAACAGGGTTTTGTGGCACGTGAGAATCAATTATACTCTTGCAACTGTGAGCAATGTTTGGATGGAAGAACTAATTTATTTGTAGGCACATGGCAGGGGATGAAATTAGAAACTGGAGTAGCAAAGAATGGGTGTAGATTGTTATATGGTTCTCTCCTTCATCTGAAGGTGGTTTCATTCAGTGTTGGTTGGTGGGAAGCGATTGAGCCCAATCCAATGACTTTCAGAGTGTATCAAGAAGGCCTTCTCAGTTGGGATCAGGTATCATTCATATACTGATGATATTCAGTTGTATATCCACAGAGTGACCAAGGTTTTGCCCTAGTGCATGGAGGCTGTTGCATGGGGAGGGACAGTCATGATTTAAATCCTAGGCTGCATTAATAGAGGGATAGCATTGAGATATTATGAAGTGTTAGTGCCACTTCATAATACCTTGGGAAGACCACACATTCAATACTGCATCCAGTTTTGGTTGCTACAATATAAAAGAGATGTTGAGACTCTAGTAAGAAATCAGAGACGAGCAAGAAAGATGGTTAGGTGACTGGAGGCTGAAACCTACAATGAACGATTGCAGGAACTGTGTAATCCTGGTCTAAGAGAAAAGGACTAGAGGTGAAATGAGAGCTGTCTTCCAATATTTGAGGGACTATCACAGAGAAATGGGGGTCAAGCTCTTCTCCAAAGCACCTGAAGGCAGGACAAGAAGTAATGGATGGAAATCTAAAAAGGAGTGATTGGACTTGAATTAAGAATAAATTTCCTGGCAATGAATCATTGGAAGGGCTTGCCTCTAGAAGTTCTGGGTGCTCCAATACTGGAGGCTTTTAAGATGGAAATGGACAACCATTTGTCTAAAATAGTATGTAGTCTCCTGTTTGTGCAGGGGGTTGGACTAGAAGACCTCCAAGGTCTCTTCCAACTTTGTTATTCTGTTTTAACATGAAAAGCAGGAGAGCATATGCAGAATTGCAAGATTATGTCAAAACCAAGCAAATGTGGATAATGGGTCCCCCCAGAAGCAGAAAATTTCATCTTTAGTTCTGCAATCACAGTTCATTGTCCTTCTTAGGACTCTTGTGCCATCTGGGGCTTTTGTGGACTATTAATGTCTGCTTAAGGAGCAGTATGGTGGCTATCTCAAGAAAAGTCTTTGTAAAAGTTATGTCAGGTGCAAAACATAGAGACTACACTTCCTATCCAGAGGAACCTAATAAACTAATGGTTAGTACTAGGTTAGTGTTAGATAATGGTCAATAGAATTCAAGAGGAACTGGACTTATTTATTTATTGGATTTGTCAATCGCTTACAAGATAATAAGTATAGGTATAAACATGAGTAAGAATACAGGGAATAGGTACAAATAAATGGGGACAATAGGACAGGGACAGTAGGCATGATGGTGCACTTATGCACGCCCCTTACAAACCTCTTAGGAATGGGGTGAGGTCAATAGTGGATAGTTTAAGGTTAAAGGAGTGGGGGTTAGAGGATGTAACAACAGAGTCAGATCGTGTATTCCAGGCATTGACCATTCTGTTGCTGAAGTCATACTTTCTGCAATCAAGTTTGGAGTGGTTTACATTGAGTTTGTATCTGTTGTGTGCTCTTGTTGTGGTTGAAGTTGAAGTAGTCATTGATTGGTAGGATATTGTAGTAGATAATTTTGTGTGCTACGCTTAAGTCTAAGCATAGGCAGCATAGTTCAAGGTTGTCCAAGCCCAAAATCTCAAGCCTGTTGATATAGGGTATTCTGTTGCGAACAGATGAGTGTAGTTCTCTTCTCGTGAAATACTTCTGGACTCGTTCAATTGTATTAATGTCTGATATACAGTGTGGATTTGAGACAGATGAGCTGTATTCGAGTATTGGTCTAGCAAAGGTTTTGTATGCCCTTGTTAGCAATTCAATGTTACCAGAGCTTCTTAAGATTAAATTTACAACTCTTAATGCCTTTTTGGCAATGCTGTTACAGTGAGCTCTGGTGCTTAGCTCATTAGATATGAGTACTCCAAGGTCCTGGACAGAGTGAGGGTTGTCAACGAGGTCATATCCACCTAGTTTGAATTTGGTGTACTGATTTTTTTTTTTTTTTACCAGTGTGTAGGACAAAGCATTCGTTGGTCGAGATTTGGAGTTGCCAATATTTTGATCATTCAGACACATAATCAAGGTTGCTTTGTAGAACAGTAGCATTGTCGGTGGTGTTGAATAGTTTTACTTAGTCCATTTGTGATTCAAGCAGCACTACTGACTTTCTCCTGCAATCCGGCACTCTCCCTGTATGTTAAACAGTTGACCCAAAAAGCAGCTGAGTTTTTAAACCAGGAAATAAAAGTCAGAATAGAGCCAGGGCAAGTGGAAGGGCGGCTCCAGCAGCTGATCATTGGAGCAAACTGGTTTGGTCACAGATGATCCCCAGAGCTACCAGTTTGGCCGAACTGGACCGAACCAGTAGAATACCACCCCTGGTCTACACAGAGCATTTGGGTTGAATCCTTTTTTGATTCTGCCACTCCTACTACAGCTTCAGTTAGTTAAACAGAATAAAATTGAGCTGTGGAGAGTCTGATGATGTAGGTAAGAGTGGTGGGAGAGTGGAGGCAGAAAGTCTTCTGTTATTGGGAACAAACCCACAGTTGAGATGCAGCCAACTTGAATCATCCCTGTGAGAGTGGATTGTTCCCCTACCTCTGAAAGAGGACTCAGTTTGCTCAAGAAACAGTGAAAGGAAATTTGCCACCAAATAGGAGTCAACAGATTTGGGTTGAACTTATATCTCTTGGGACATGAGGTGAAGTTTGACCCCTCCATCAGGCTCAGCCTTGTCATCTCTGATATCAACTCTGGTTTCCATCTATTTTGGCTCTCTTCTAGTCCTTAAGGAAGATGATCAGGACTGCAGATGTGATACAGAGACAAAGCAAGACTTACGAAATTGTAACCCAGGGTCCACTGATGGACAAGAAGCACAGCTTCTTGGGAATGCTGTTCTCCTTGTTAGGGTACTGGACTATTGGGCAGAAGTCACCACAAGGTGCAACTAAAATCACAAGTCTTTGTTTTAAGCATTTCAGGGCCATCTGCACTTAGCAATGTCCTTCAGACACCAATTGGAAGCTTCTCTCTGTAACCTTCACTGAATGATCATGAATGTTTGGACCAAATGCTTCCATACAGTCATTCAAAAATTTATTTGCTGGTGGCAGCATATTCCTGGCACACACAGTAGTGATCTACAGTTGATACTGAACAATTTTGCAGATTTGGTTATGCTGTTCAGCATATTAACATAAACAATAATGAAATATTTACTAACTCAGCCCCTGCAAAATACCAAGCCCATAGACTAGTGGTTCTCAACATTTTCTTCATCATGGGCCTTCTTTTAAATATCTTTTGTGGCCATGGATCTCCAAGACTTAACTCAAGATTTAAATCATAACATTTCTTCAAGCCTTTGCAGACAACATTTGATGATGTTATGCCCCACCCCCCACCAGAGTCTTTGGACCATAGGATGAGAAGCAGTGCCATAGACCAAAAATCACTCATGTTGACACCCACCTGAAACTCTACCTAGCATGGGAATTCTGGAGCTTCCTGCAGTGACACAGAGAACACATGAGGGAAGCAGAATGGATCACTCTGTCAAACAGTTGGATTGCACAATTACAGAAGTGGCCACTATTTTGCAAGAGGCCACAATTGAATGACGTCACTGGTGGCTGCTTTCAAAATCATGTTGGAAGTGTTCACTAAGTGAAACTGTTGCAACAATTATGGGAGGACTTCAGTTTTTGTATGCCTTACATGTCAGGCTTCAATTTTCCCACACTCACCATGAAGCCTGACACTGAATTAACTGAACTGTGGGTCAGCTAGGTTGATGAATGACGGCAAGTTCGCTGATAAGAACAGCAAAAGCTAACATGTGGAAACCAACAGCAAATGATGAACTCCAGTCGAAATGAAGAATTGTTATATCAACACATGCTGGCTGTTTGCAGAATCTTAGAGACATTTAGGAGGAAGTAGGTGGATAGATAGATAGGAATGTAATAGGGAGAAAGTCCAGAAATATTTCACAAGAAGAGTTCTCCACTCCTCTACTTGTTGCAGTATACTTTATGCCACGAGACTTGAAATTCTAGACCTAGAAAACCTAGAAGTATGCTGTCTTCGGTCCAATCTAAGTATAGTATATAAAATGATACATTGCAATGTCCTACCTGTCAATGAATACTTCAGCTTCAACCATAACAACACAAGAGCAAACAATAGATACAAACTCAAGGTTAACAGCAGCAAACCTGATTGCAGGAAATACGACTTCAGCAGCAGAGTGTTCAATATCTGGAATACTCTACCTGACTCTGTTGTTTCTTCCCCAAACCCCAAAAACTTTAACCTTAGACTGTCTACTATTGACCTTTCCTAGGAGGTCTGTACGGGGTGTGCATAAGCGCACCAATGTGCCTACTATCCCTGTACTACTGTTTCTTTTTATTTTTCTTATATGTATCCATTTCATGTACTCATAACTATGTTTATACTTATACCTGTTACCATATAATCACTTGACAAATAAATAAATAAATAAATAAATAAATAAAATAAAATCTCACTGAACCGAATATGTTAAATTGGTGATGGAAGATCATTGGGAGTTGATATCTTTTGTTGTGGTGTCTCACATGAACGAGGCACTAATTATGAGGTTAGCTTGGCTCGATAAGTGGGAGCCGGTGATATATTGGGAAGGGGGTTTCTGGAAAATACAGCTGGCAATTGCACCACATCCACCTACCCCTAATGACGTACCACCAGCTACCAGTAAATCAGCACAAGATAAAGAAGGCCCAATGTTACAACATCCATACCCGATGGAATATGAAGATTTGGCGGATGTTTTTAAAGAGGAGGGTACTGATTTATTACCTCCCCATCAAACAATGGATTGCTCGATAGAGATAATGCCTGGAGTAAAACTTCCGAAACTACGAATGTACTCAATGATGCCCAAAGAAGTGGAGAAGATGAGGAAGTATATTGAGAAAAATTTAAAAAGAGGATTCATCACTCCTGGTAGATCTCACATGGCAGCTCCAGTGTTTTTTCGTGAAAGAAAGGATGGCGGTCTACATTTGTGTGTTGATTATAGGGGCCTAAACACTATTTGTGTAGAACCCTTGTATCCGCTACCATTAATAAAAGACTTATTAGCCACGTTGGCGAAAAGACGGATTTTCACCAAGCTTGATTTAAGGGAGGCTTATTATTGAGTAAGAATTTGTCCAGGTGATGAGTGGAAGACAATGTTTAATTGTCCATTGGGCAGTTATTATTTTAATGTAATGCCATTTGGTGTGCAAGGTGCCCCAGCAGTATTCATGCAATTAATCAATGAAGTTTTGCATGATCATCTCTATAAAGGTGTATTAGTCTATTTGAATGATATTTTAATATATTCCAACACAGAGGAAGAGCATATTCATTTAGTAAGGCAGATACTCAAGAAATTGTTAGAGGCCAAAATTTATGTAAAATTGTCAAAGTGTGATTTTCATACTAAACAACTGGACTATCTTGGCTATCGTATTTCTGAACATGGGATAACAATGGACCCCAAAAAGGTGGAGACTGTTTTACAATGGCAAGCCCCATCCACACGGAAACAACTTCAAAGTTTCTTCGGATTTGCCAACTTTTACCAGAAATTCATACCATGATTTGCTGATATTGCCATTCCGTTAACTAACCTACTGTGAACTAAAACTATGGGGACTGAGAAACCAAAATCAAGTACTTTGTTATCATGGACGCCACAATGTCAAACCGCTTTCGATAATTTGAAAAATCTCTTCGCTCAAGAACTGGCCCTGATACCAGCTTACCATTTGTTATTCAAGCCGACTCTAGTGATGTGGCAATAGGAGCTGTTTTGCTACAAAAGAATTCGGCAGAAACGTTTCAACCATGTGCCTATACCTCTCAAAAATTTAATTCCAGAGAGAATAATTGGGCTATTTGGGAGAAAGAGGCATTTGCTGTTCAGTGGGCATTAATTATTTGGAGACATCTACTAGAAGGTGGTCTGCACCCTTTTGAGGTGTGGACAGATCACAAAAATTTGGAGTCACTCCAAAATCCCCGTCGATTATCTTCTAAACAAGTGTGGTGGGCATTGTTTTTTAAACGATTCAACTTTACACTATGATATGTTCCTGCTGGGAAATTTTTTATGGTGGACGCCTTATCTTGCTTTCCCCAATACAAGAGTCAACGTGACACTTTAATCCAACCCCTTATTTCATGTATGGATCATGTTGAATTATTATGAAATATGATTATGACGGCAGATTTACCTACTATTTTGGTGAATGATCAGTGGTTAATAAACAATCAGAGCCAAATTGAAATGTGAGATAATATAACCTGGCGAGGAAATAAGATATACATACTTACTTCATTGAGATTGATAGTGTTTAAACGTTGTCATGATGTTAAACAGGCAGGGCATTATGGGTTTTTAAAAACTTTACACCTTGCAAAAAGACAATTATGATTGCCAGCTATGAGGTCAGAGATAGAAAAATATGTAAAATCATGTCCAGTTTGTGCAGTCAATAAAATAAAAATAGGTAAACCAGAAGGATTATTACAAATGGTATCTGAACCCACAAAACTATGGCAAGATATTGGCATGGATTTTATAGTTGAGCTACTGAATACTAATGGATACAATGTGATATGGATGGCAATTGATCTGTTTTCAAAACAGGCACACTTTATTCCTTGCAAGGAATTCCTTGCCCTCTGCTAGAAAATTGGCTGACCTATTCATAAAACACATCTATAGATTACATGGAGTACCTAGGCGGATTATATCGGATAGAGGAGTACAATTTACAGCAAAATTTTGGGCGGAATTTGTACACCTAATTGGATCAATGCAAGGTTTAAGTACCGCTTAATATCCTTGCACAAACAGAGCAGCAGAGAGAGCGAATGCCATCATTGAACAATATTTGAGATGCTACATATCATACCAACAAAATGACTAGGTGGATCTTTTACCATATGCTGAAATAGTGTATAATAATACTGTACATAATAGTACTGGATATTCCCCATTTCAAATAGTACACGGTACCAAATTTGTTCCAATAGCAGAGTGGCCACATAAACACCAGGAACCAGGTACAGTGAACACTTGGTCAGACAGTATAAAAAGTACATGGAAGGCAGTACAAGTAGCTTTAAACAAAGCACAAACGGAATATCGATCCACCATCAATACCGATCCACCATCACCCAAGACTAGGCATGCACGCCCCTAACTACCTCAATTCCAACTACTACTGGCCTTAAATGCAAACTACTCAATGCAAGAAGCCTCATGAATAAAATACCTGAATTTTTCCTCCTACTAAATATGGCTAAATTCGACATTATATTTGTCTGTGAAACATGGCTCAATGCATCTCTCCCTGACTCCATTACCACAGTAAGGGACTATCATGTTTACCGATCAGATCGTGAAATTCGTAGAGGAGGTGGTGTTGCTATCTTCTATAAAAAAGTCCTTACATCTAAAAAATATCCAAGTTACCCAGGAGCTTGCTCTTCCTGAGACCATCATCTGTGAACTATCCTTAAATATCACAATTCGATTCTTACTATGTTACAGAGCACCTGATTATGACATCGAACATGTAAACAAGCTAAATACATTACTAACATGGGCTGCATCCTGCCCATACCCTTTTATCTTTCTTGGTGATTTCAATCTACCTCATATTGACTGGACCCTAAATGAATGTACAACTGAAATCATACACACAACCTTCTACAATGCTATTACAAATCTGGG
Source organism: Notechis scutatus (assembly GCF_049901735.1). Lineage (NCBI taxonomy): Eukaryota > Metazoa > Chordata > Lepidosauria > Squamata > Elapidae > Notechis > Notechis scutatus. The sequence goes on along the minus strand of NC_142009.1, from coordinate 337,348,877 downwards.
ACTGGAACAACTAGTAACCAACAACACTAGACTAAACAACTGCCTCGATCTCATCTTCTGCAATAGTTTGAATTTAATTTACAGAATACAAACTAAAGAACCCTTTTCCAGCAGTGACCACAATATGATTGACTTTTGTCTCAACATATGCCCACACAAAAATCACCACAATGATGTAATCCCCAATTGTAACTTCAAAAAAGGCAACTATGATCTTATAGACAATGATCTCTCATCCCTTGATTGGCAATCCCTATTCACTGGATGCAATACTGTTGAAGACCATTACAACATATTTTTACTTGAAGTCAAAAGAGTCATCAAACTATATGTACCAACAACAACTCCCAAAACAAAACAAAAAAGCAGATTACCCATAACAATAAGGAAACTTCAATCCAAAAAGAGATCACTCTGGCGGAAAAACAAATCTGGTCACGTTGCCAATTTCAAAAGCCGATACAAAAATTTATGCCACCAGATAAAGACCGAATGCATCAATTATCACATTAAACAAGAGGAAAACCTTCTAAGCACCAATTCCACCTGTGCTTTTTACAATTTTGTAAACAACAAACTAAAGGTCTATCCCACCCTTGATAGGACCTGATGGTAAAGACTGCAACGACGACACCACTAAAGCCAACATCTTTAACACATTCTTCGGCTCAGTATTTGTAAACAGCAATGGATCATGCCCAGTATTTCCTAGCCGTACCACAGATAACAACAATGATCTAATACATATCGATTTTACAGAAGACAATGTTGAAAAAGCACTACGCAATCTAAAACCATCTCTATCTATTGGATCTGATGGAATATGTGCCTACTTCTTAAAAAAGCTATCCACTGCCATAGCCAAACCTCTAAGCATAATCTTTGAAAAATCTTTCAGGACCAGCTCCTTGCCTAACCTATGGTCACAAGCCACAGTCATCCCCATCTTCAAAAAGGGAGACCCAAGCCTAGTTGAAAATTACAGACCAATCTCCTTATGCTGCGTCACCTGTAAAGTCATGGAATCAATTATTAACCAATCCATCATCCTCCACTTAGAGACAAACAACCTACTCTCCAATAAACAATTTGGTTTCAGAAAAAAACTATCCTGTAATCTGCAACTCTTACACTGCAAAAACATATGGACGACACAACTCAACCAGGGCAAATCTACATAGACTTCTGTAAAGCCTTTGATTCAGTGGTACACGACAAACTACTCCTAAAAATAAAATCCTATGGTATCTCTGGACAACTGAATAACTGGATAGAAGCATTCCTGGCAAACAGACAACAAATGGTCAAAATTGGGAGCGTCCTATCAAATTCTGTACCTGTCAATAGTGGTGTCCCCCAAGGCAGTGTTCTAGGACCAACTCTCTTCATACTCTACATAAATGACCTCTGTGATCATATTAAGAGCAATTGCGTTCTTTTGGCTGATGATGTAAAGCTGTTCAATACCACAGACAATACTGCTACCCTACAAAAAGATCTTGACTATGTATCAGAATGGTCAAACAAATGGCAACTTCAAATCTCAACAAATAAATGCTCTGTCTTACATATTGGCAAAAAAATCAGAAAATAAAATACAAGCTGAATAGTCAAGATCTTGTTGATGACCCAAGCTCTGTAAAGTACCTTGGAATACTCACCTCTAATGATCTAAGTGCTAGAGCCCACTGCAACTACATAGCCAAAAAGGCATTAAGAGTTGTTAACCTAATCCTACATAGCTTTTTCTCTGGTAATATCACACTACTAACCAGAGCATACAAAACATTTGCTAGACCAATACTCGAATACAGTTCATCAGTCTGGAACCCACATTACGTATCTGATATTAGCACAATTGAGAAAGTCCAGAAATATTTCACAAGAAGAGTTCTCCACTCCTCTACTCGTTGTAGAATACCTTATGCCACCAGACTTGAAATTCTAGAACTAGAAAACCTTGAATTACGCCGTCTTCGGTCTGATTTAAGCATGGTATATAAAATCATACATTGCAATGTCCTACCTGTCAATGAATACTTCAGCTTCAACCATAACAACACAAGAGCACACAATAGATACAAACTCAAAGTTAACCGCACCAAACTTGATTGCAGGAAATACGACTTCAGCAATAGAGTGGTCAATGTCTGGAATACTCTACCCGACTCTGTAGTTTCTTCCCAAACCCCAAAAACTTTAACCTTAGACTGTCTACTATTGACCTCACCCCTTTCCTAAGAGGTCTGTAGGGGCGTGCATAAGCGCACCAACGTGCCTACCGTCCCTGTCCTATTGTTTCTCTTATTCCTCTTTTATTTTTCTTATATGTACCCATTTCATGTATTCACAACTATGTATACACTTATACTTATTATCTTGTAAACAATTGGCAAATCAAATAAATAAATAAATAAAATAAATAAAAAATATATAAAAAACAAGCAGATAAAAAATGAGCTTCACAAATCCAATATAAGGTGGGAGATTGGGTAATCTCTCAACTAAATACATAAATCTAGGGTTAACTAGTAAAAAACTAGGCCTGAAATATATAGGACCTTTTTTAATGAGTAGGATAATAAATCCTGTTACCATATGTCTCTGTTTACATTCCCGATTCAAAAGAATTTATCCTGTTTTCCATATCAATTTATTGAAACCCGCTGATATGACCAGACAAAACCAAAGACTGCAAACACCAGGTCCAATTTGTGATGACCATTATGAAAATGCCGAAATCCTTGATTCCCGCTGTAGATGGGGAACTTTACAATATTTAGTTTGATGGCATGGTTACCCTATCACGGATGCCTCATGGGTCCCTTGTTCTGACGTGTCAGCACCTCGGTTACAAAACAAATTTCATAGATCACATCCCATGAAAGCATATGGGAGGGATGAGATAAATTAAGTGTGAGATATTAAGTGTATTCTTTATGTTGCAGGCAATGTCTGGTAGAGGGGGCAGCCTGTCAGGCTTCAACATTCCCACACTCACCATGAAGCCCGACATGGAATTAACTGAACTGAGGGTTGATGAATGACGGCAAGGTCGCTGATAAGAACAGCAAAAGCTAACATGTAGAAACCGACAGCAAATGATGAACTCCAGTTGAAATGAAGAATTGTTATGTCAACGCATGCTGGCTGTTTGCAGAACCTTAGAGAACATTTAGGGGGGAGTAGGTGGATAGCTAGATAGGAATGTAGTAGGGAGAAACTCCAGCTGGAGCAAAGATTGTTAGAGGAATCGTGATGAAGCCATTAAGACAGGAAAGGGAAATTGGTTTGAATAAGGCTAAAGGGCGTCTATAGCTGTGGGGAGGAGGCGGTGATTTAAGACTGCACTAATTGGGAGTGGGATGATAGAGACGATTATGAGCATGGGGAGGAAGCGTGGGCAATTAGCCGGGAGGGCGGATGTTAGGTTAATTACGAAGGGTGGATTATTGCAATAAAAGGTGCTGAGAGGCAGTTGCTCTCAGCACTGGCTTTATACAAATATTTTCTTGTTGTCGCTGACTTGGATGGGATGTATTGTAAATAAACCGTTATCTTAACTCCACAAAAGTGAGTAACGTGGTTTATACCTAAAATCCCTACTTACCTAGAAAGGCTGACATAAACATGACCTGCAAATGCTGTCAATGTTACAAAGTTATTTTTCATCACTGTTGCTCAACAAGTACTGTTTGTGATGTTTATGTGACTATTACAAGTGCTTAATCCTCCAGGCTCCCTCCATCCCAAAACCACTGTGGATTCAAATGCAGTATAGAAACCAACTGAGTCTCATTGCAGTACTGATTGTTAAGAGTACAACTTGTATAAATCCTTTCCAGAGAATAGTGGGAGGAACTCTTGAAGACCAAAGATTACACTCATATTTGTACATTTGAGAAAAGAGCAGAAAATGACAAATGCATAAGAAGTAAATGATGTAATAGATGATGTAACCATACCTATTCATAATTATTAAACCTCTATCTATTGTTACTATCTTCAACCAAGAAGATTTCTCTCAATAAAAGAACACATCCGATACATTGCCATAGACATTTTTTAAATGAATTAATGAAAACCAATGCATTCAAGTTTGCTCTTTTATGGGCCAATTCACACATGAGAAATCTGATGGAAATGGAGATGTTATCATCAACATACCAATTGTGCACTATCTAGGACTCACGGTTTGGCCTTGGTCACTTCCCATTTGGACAATTGCAATATTCTTGCAATGGGACTATGCCTCAAGACCCCTTGAAAACTGTAGCTGGTCCCAAATGAAGTGGTGTTTACAATATTGGACATTTTTAGGATCTCCCAGGATAGACCATGAGATTCAGTGGCTCCCAGGTTCCTCCAAGGCACCATTGAATATGCTGGTTATCCCCTTTAACTTACCATATGTCACAGGACTGTGTGATTGGCAAATGCCTCCTAATTTTAGTTAGAAAGCTGGGATGACTGTCATACCCTGGTTGACCTTGCAGGAAAAGTACACTCATTAAGGAAATTTGATTATGATCCTGGGCATGGGTTGAATTTTTCCTGTGCAGACTCTTCATGCATGGAGATCTCATAGACCATCATCGTTTCCCATGGAAGTCCAAGAAATCAAATATCATGAGAGATTATTAATGTATTGCAAAAGGTTATGACAAACTTTGCTCATCCAGCTCAGGAAAATTCTGCCTGAGGTTGATGAGGAAGTATGGAAGATTATGGTTCTTAACCTTTTTAAAGAATTGGCATTTTAATATGATTTGAGATGGATTGATATGGGAGTATGCAGACATTTAATCAGTAGCTGAAGAAATTGATATGGGGAGTTTCCTCTCTAAGTATCTATGCAATGAGTAAAAACCCAGAATTATTATCAGCCATGATTGGACATTTGAGATCCTCTTTCCAGGTCTCATCAGAGTTGGTTAGGCTCTGGATCCATACATTGCATGTAATGTGTGCCAGAGCAAAAGCGGCATTGTAGATATTGTAACTTTCACAAGCACCACACTGGTAGCAGCAAACCTGCTTGCCTTCTGGAACTCTTCTCCTCTCTCCTGCATGGCACCTCTTCATGCCACACCTGGCAAAGGGCACCTTCTGAAAGAGAAATACTTGAGATGACCTAAGCTGCATTCATTATTTACCGCATTCCTTTCCCCCTTTTTTCTTCCTACTTCTACATTCAGAATCCATTCTAAAGAAATACATTGCCACTGTCAATCAGAAATCAAGAACAATCCTGAGGTCATCAGGCCTGGGACATTTCTGACACAGCCATGGATGTGGGAGATTGGATCTAGTATCTCAGCCTGCAGAGGAAGGATGAGAGCATTTCTAAAAGAAAGAACTGTGAGGATACAACTGAGTGGAAATTGTCGTTGGAAATTACCGCTGCTTCCTGCAATTGCATCCTGCATTTCAAGCAAATGATGTTCCCAAGCCTAACCCTTTGTGGAATGACACAAATCAGACCTCAAAACTCTCACATGCAAAGCAGAGTTTTCATCAAATGACTGCCATGATTTCTGGCTTAATTCATTATTTTTCAAGTTAGAAAGATGTTCTGCATCTCAGGAAGATGAATCTTTCCCTGGACTTACAATACTTCCTTGCAGCTCACCTTTGTGGCCCAGATGATTCCATAAGATTTAATGGTGAAATCCTGGCCTGGGGGAGCCTCGGGATTTACTTGCCCAACCTTCATGGGGACAAAAGATCGATTGGGGAGGAGAACCCAGTTGAAAAGGTCATAATGAGTAGATCCCAGTCCGTCTTCTGAGAAGGAGACTTTATCTCCAGCACTGTTGTTGAACTGCATGTTGCTCAAATAGGCAAGAATCTGAAAGAAAGGAGACCTTCAGAAATTGGAGTATTTGCGCTAGAGCTACAAATGGGACATCATGGCTTCTATCATAACATGATGGCCATCTAGAGAAGATGGGTTTATATTTGAGAAGCTAGTTCCATCTCTTGGTGGTGATCTGAGGAATTGGGTGTAACACCAAATATTTAACTCTGAAATGAAACATTTTCCCTTTATCACAGGGTACGGTTTCCAACTCGAATTTCATCAAAACTCAAGAATTTTAGTTCTCCGATCTAAATTTAATTTTAGGATTTTCCTCTTGTGATACTTGGCTACAATAATTATATTTGAAATGAATAAATAATTTCTATCAGAATCATGAAAAATTCCACTGATTTTCTCTAGCTCATTGTCAAAGGCTGCAGAATGCAGGAACTAGGTTTGATGAACTGGGCCATGTGGAAGGAAACATCTGACCTGGTTGGTCACTTCACCATTCAGAGAGGTCTGACATTTTAGCCTTTGATGCTGGAAATTCTAATGAATTTCAAAGCAGGAACCCATTAGGATCACTTTGAATCTTGCTCTGTGCTGTGGTTGTCATACAAACAGAATCACAGTATTGGAAGGGACATTGGCAGTCTTCTAGTCCAACCCCCTGCTCAAGCAACAGACCCTCTACAATTTTATACAAGTGGCTATTCTATTTCTACTTAAATGACTCCAGCAATGGGGCACCCACAACTTCTAAAGGTGAACCATTTCTTGAGAAATTTCTCCTAAGTTCTAGGTTTATTTTTTATTTTATTTATTTTGTCAAGCATGCATTAGATAACATATATAAGTATAAACATGATTATTAATATATGAAATAAATATGAATAAAAGGGAACATTAAGACAGGGATGGTAGGCACAATTGGTGTGCTTATACATGCCCCTTACAGGCCTCTTAGGAATGGAGTGAGGTCAACAGTAGACAGTCTGAGGTTAAAGTTTTTGGGGTTAGTGGAAGAAACCACAGAATCAGGTAGAGTATTCCAGGCAATTTACTTTGAGTTTATATCTATTGTGTCCTCGTGAATTGTTGAGATTGAAGCTGAAGTAGTCATTGATGGGTAGGACATTGCAATGAATTATTTTTATGTATGATGCTTAGGTCTGACTGGAGGTAGCTTAGTTCTAAGTTTTCTAAACTTAAAATTTCTGGAGGCATACGGTATACTGTTGCGAGTAGAGGAGTGGAGGATTCTTCTCGTGAAATATTTCTGGACTCTCTTGATTGTATTAATGTCTGATATGCAGTGCAGATTCCAGACAGATGAGCTGTATTTGAGAATTGGTCTAGCAAATGTTTTGTATGCTGTAGTTAGTAGTGCAATATTAATGGAGAAAAAGCTTTGCAGGATTAGTTTAACAACAATGCCTTTTTGGCAATGTTGTTACAGTGGGCTGTAGCACTTAGATCATCAGAGATGAGTACTCCAAGGTCCTTGACAGAGTGGGGGGCATCTACAAGGTTATGTCCATTCAGCTTGTTGTTAGGAATAACATTGGTTACCTAACTTAGTTTGGGTAAAATAATATATATAAACTATGTTAGTGAGTTTAAGTGTGTGTATCACTTTAACTGTAAAACAAGTATTTTGGGTGCGGTTGTAAAATCACCATAAGAGGGAGCAAGAGAGCTCACTGTTTGCTGGCTTTTACTGGATTGCTGACAATGATGGATTGATGGTGATAACTGCGTGTTTTTCCCTGCTATTGCTGAGAGAAGAAAAGAGGTTTGATTTTCTTCATATCTCTAACTGCAAAAGAGATATATTACTGGACTGATTATTTGTAAGTTTACTGACCTCTTTTACGACACTGGACTTTGCAACTGATTAATCCCCGGATGGACTGAACTAGTGTATGATATATGGACTGTTTGACTATGCTATAACTCTGACTGGAATAAAAACTAATTAACTGGCACAGTGTATCTGTTTTACTGAGTGTAAGCTACAACAACGTTTATCTCACATATCTGCCTGCCTGACAGACTACCGTTGCACGTTCTGCTAGGGTGTATATCCCTAACACTGGTTATGGGCCCAGGTGCACAGTCAGACTAACCAGGATATAACAGGCTTGTGAGTGAGAGTTTGTGTAGTTACACAATACTGTAAACAGACAGCTGTGTTTTTATTAATTATAGTTTAATATCCAGAAAGATGGCACAAGTCAATTTACAAAGTTTGTCTCTAATATCCAAACTGGATGGAACAAACTATGTTTCATGGTCTATGAACTGCAGCCTACTTCTACGCAGAGAAGGTTTGTGGAGTATAATTCAAAATCCACCAGAAGTATATGCATGGGATCCAGAAGATGAGGATGATGCCCAGAAAATACAAGAATATAAACTGAAGAATGAGCAAGCTCTCTGTATAATAGGACTGACACTCTCTGACCAACAGCTTGTCCATATTCGTGGAGAAGAAACAGCTGCGAAATGTTGGGAGAATTTAAAGAAGATTTATGTTCGAGACAGTGTAGGAGCACATATAAATCTTACACGGAAGCTGTTCAGAACACATCTTCAAAAGAATGGAGACATGCTGAATCATATAAACACTATGAAGAGAATTTTTCAGGAACTGCATGAAAAAGAACTTATCTTCACAGAACTACATCAAGTTTATATAATTTTGTCTTCTTTAGATGAGAGCTACGATGACTACGTAACTTCACTTGAAGTTCTGCCAAAAGATAACCTTACACTAACTGACATTACTGGCAGATTAATTGAAGAAGCCAGGAGAAGGCTTGAAAGGGATCAACTCAGAAGGGAACAACCACAATGTGAAGAAGAAGAATTATTTTCGTCAGCCTATACAATTAGAAAATGTTTTAATTGTGGAGGAAAAGGACATTTGGCTAGATTCTTCAAAAAAGGAAAAAGCCAAAATGCCAGCCAGAATGCTAAAAGGCATCAAAAGGATGAAAAATGCTTAGAGTTAGCCATGTATAGCAACGAAACTGTGAATAATAATTTATGGGTTGTAGATAGTGGAGCATCGCACTGCATAACGAGAGATAAGAAAAGATTTGTTAAGATGTCCATGAGTTCACAGCAGATATCGTTAGCTAATGGCTGGAAACTGAAAGCTAAAGGTGAAGGTATAGCATATTGTTCTTGCATAAAAGAAAATGTAAAAATGTTATATGTACCACAACTTAAGTTTAATTTGCTTTCGGTTAGAGTTTTGGTTAAACTAGGTTATGTAATTACCTTTAGGGGAGAAAATTGCATAATTGAAAAAGAAGGTAAAAAAGTGACTGCAACTTTAAAAGGTGAATTGTATGTGTTAAATGATAATTCATTAGAGGTGGCTAACACAGTTTATAATAACGTTAAACCTCATAATGAGTGCATACATTTGTTACACAGACGTTTAGGGCATATAAATTTTAAAATGATTAAACAAACGGTAGAACTATCTAAAGGTATAAAACTGAAGCCTTGCAGTAAGTATTTGCACTGCAATTCTTGTAGTCAAGAAGAAAGCAAGGTAATACCAGCAAATAGAATTAATGGATTTAAAACAAAGGAGCCTCTAGAGGTAGTATTTGCTGATATTATAGGTCCTAAAAAACCAAGTGTGGGAGGTGCTCGTTATATACTAAGTATAATGGACCATTATTCCAGATATGGTTTCTGTTATTTAATGAAGAGCAAAACGGAAACACATCAGAATTTCATTAATTGGCATAAATTCGTAGAAAGAAAAACTAAAAGGAAATTAGTAACTCTTATAACTGATAATGGTACGGAATTTATAAACAATAAATTCCAAAATAAACTGAAGATGGCAGGTGTTGAACATAAAAAGTCTGCACCATATAGGCCACAACATAATGCCTTTATAGAAAGACGAGGCCAAACAATACAGGCAATGGCTCGTACTATGCTGTGAGATTCAGGATTACCTGAGACTTTGTGGGGAGAAGCAATAATGTGTGGTAATCATATATTGAATAATGTTGTTAACTCAACAACACGTGAATTACCATTCACACGGTGGCATGGTAGAAAACCTGACCTAAGCTACATGCACACATTTGGAGCACCAGCATGGGTGCATATCCCTACACAACTGAGACAAAAGGGGCAGCATAGGGCTAAAAGGTTATTCTTTGTAGGTTATGAATCTAATCACAAATCATACAGATTCTGGGAAAAAGGTACACCTAGAGTTTACTGTAGTGCTAGTGCACAATTCCTAGAACATGTAGGATGGGAAAAACTGGAGCAAGATTCAAGTAAGGATGTAATTATAGAAACCTACAAAAGACCAAAATAAAAAATCAGTAATAAGAAAAATACAATTAAAGAGGAAGTACAGGAAGAGCATATAAGGACCAGAACAGGAAGAAATACCAGAACAGGAAGAAATAGATAATCAGGAACAGGTAGTACATGAAAGTCCACCTGTAAGCCCTGTAATAGCTAGACGTTCTACACGTGAAACCAGACCACCTGACAGGTATCAAGCAAGTGTAGTTTGCCAAGTTAGTAAAGTTCCAACTACTGTTGAAGAACTTAGGATGTATCCTGCAAAGGAACAGGAAAATTGGCAAAAGGCAATGGAAAAGGAATTAAATTCATTAAAAGAAATGAAAGTTTATGAAAATGCCAAATTACCTCCAGGTGAAAAGTCCATTGGCTGCAAATGGATATTTAAGTTAAAAACTGGTAAAAATGGGACTGTTACCCATAAGGCTAGGTTGGTAGCTCAAGGATTTAATCAAACTGCATCTGATTATGATGAAGTATTTGCACCAAATTTAAAGGCAACAACCTTGAGAGCAGCTTTAGTGGGGGCAGCTAAGAAAAACTATATCATAAATCATTTAGATGTAGAAACTGCCTATCTGCATGCACCATTGCAGCACACTATATATTTAAGAAAACCAGTAGGTATTAAGGATGATAAAAATAATAATGACTGTTGGAAACTTAAAAAGAGTATCTATGGATTGAAACAATCTGGTTATGAATGGAACCAATATATTGTTAAAGAGTTAAACAATATAGGGTTTAAAGCAGGTTTAGCTGATCCATGTTTATTTAAGAGAGAGACTAATGGAATAGTGTCATTATTATTGTTGTTTACAGATGATATTGCTTTAATTACAAAGACTAATAATGAAGCTACTGAAATAATATCATTATTAGGTAAGAGGATAAAATTAAAGCAATTAGGAGAGATAAGACAATATCTAGGATTGACAATAAACAAAACCAAAAGTGGCTTTAAGATATCACAAGAAGATAAAATTTACCAATTGCTAAAAATGTATAAAATGGAACTTTGTAAGCCGGCAAAAACTCCAATGAGTCAGGAATTTTGCCGTACTGATGCTCAAAGTTCAAAATTCGATAAGACTATTTATCAATCATTAATAGGTAGTTTATCGTATATTAGTAATTGGTCAAGGCCAGATATTGCCTATGGCGTTAATCAATTGGCAAGATTTAATGCTGAACCCACTGAACGTCACTGGCAAGCGCTTAAGCGTATATTAAGGTATCTTAAAAAGACAATGCACTATGCATTGTATTTGGAGCCAAAAGATGATTTGATTTTAAGTGCATATGCTGATGCAAGTTTTGCAACAGACATAAATACTAGGAAATCAACTTCAGGTATGGCTATACTATTAGGTAAAACACTGATTGGTTGGAGGTCAATTAGACAGCAACACATAAGTATGTCCACAATGGAAGCAGAATTTTCATGTCTATCTTTATTATGTACTGATTTAATTCTGTATAAACAGTTCTTATTAGATGCCATTGTAGTGTATGAGGACAATCAAGCAGCCATACGGTTGGCTACAAATATTGCTGTAAAAACGATATCTAAGCATACTGATCTTAGATATTTGAATGTAAGACAATCTGTAAAAAATGGTTTGATAAGATTGGAATATTGCATGACTGAAGAAAACATTGCTGATGGATTTACAAAAGCCCAAGGTTCAGTCAAGCAGAAGGAAAATTGTGAAAACTATGGGTTAAAATTGTAAATATATATATATTTTGAAAAAATTAAAGAAATTAGAACATGACAAGAAAACCCCCAACAACTCACAACAACACCTGAAACAATTAGTGCACAACGTTTCCAACAGAGAACTCACCAAAACAGAAACAGGTGTTCTAACCAAAGGATTCAATTATGCTATAGCAACCCAAAAAATCCCCACAGAATCCATCATATGTGCAGTAGAATCCAGCCAAACTAAATTAAATACAGATGAAGCTGATAAAATAAGATACCAAGTTACCAATATCCTATGCACAAGCAAGCCACCCAAAAGCAACTTACAGAAAAATGAAATTAAAGCACTACAAACCCTGGAAAGAGATAGCAGCATAATCATCCTCCCAGCAGACAAAGGAAATGCCACTGTAGTAATGGACAGAAAAGACTACGAAACAAAATTGACAGACCTACTCCAAGACTCCACATACAAACCCATAAACACAGACCCAACCACATATCTGGAAAAATTAACCAAGAAGAAAATTATAACCAGCCACATAAGCAAAGAGATCCAACACACGATCATACCCAGAGAGAAATCTTCCAGATGCCCCAAACTATACGGCCTCCCAAAAATACACAAAGAAGGCATACCTCTCAGACCCATAGTCAGCTCCAGAGGAGCACCAATGTTAGTGTTTGGGGATTAACTCCTAGCAGAGTATTGCAGCAGTAGTCAAGCCAGGCAGCCAAACGAGAGTGGAAGGGCCCCAGAGTATACACACACTGAACACAAACACTGTTTGTAGTTTAAATAGTTTTTAATCCATTTAGAGTTTAAAGCATTGTCATTCAGTCCATTAAGTCATTCACAGTATTTCCATCCAGTAAGACTCACTAGTATAGTCCAAGTTAAGAGTCCTTGCAATATCTTTATCAGCCGATAAAGATATCTTCTCCTCCTCCGGTGCCTCTCTTCAGAGGAACAAACGCTGGATATTCAGCAAGACGCTCAAACAGTAGAACAGTTGAATTCCGCAGTAAATCAGCAAACAATAGCAGACAGGAACATCTCAGTCACAGGCACAGTCACAGTAACACAGAGGCAGTCACAGTAAGACACAGTTAGTCGCAGTAAGACACAGTTAGTCGCAGTAAGCTTTCCAGCTTCTAATGCTTCCTTATATTGTAACTTCTAACTGCACCCTTAATCGGCTAATTGCCTGCAGCATTGTGCTTAAAGTGATAAGCACTTAAACCATGATATCTAAGTTTTATATATTTATTCACCCAAACCATATTTGGTATCAATGTTATACCTAACAACCACTACAAAACCTAGCTAAACACCTAGCAAAAGAGCTACAGCCCCATGCTGAAACAGCAGCTTCTCATGTACAAAACTCATACCACTTCTTGGAAATGATCAAAGATCTACACGTGGAGCAAGAAGATCTGCTTGTAAGTTTTGACGTGGTTTCCCTATTCACTCAAGTCCCGATAAAAGAGACCCTTGAAATCATCAAAAATAAATACCAACCAGCTAAACACCTCATGGAACTAACAGAACACTGCTTAACCAACACATATTTCATATACAAAGGACAAAGATACAAACAAATAGAAGGAGCCCCCATGGGATCACCACTGTCACCTGTCATTGCTAACCTGTTCATGGAAGAATTCGAATCCAGAGCCCTGGCCAATGCCATCCTCAAACCCAAACTATGGTTAAGATACATTGATGACACATTCGTGATTTGGCCCCATGGACAAGAAAACCTAAACAATTTCCTAACACACCTAAACAGCGCACACCCCAAAATCAAGTTCACCATGGAAACAGAAACAAACAAACAACTACCATTCCTAGATGTACTAATCTACAAAAAACAGATGGCACACTAGGACACACCATATACCAGAAGAAAACACACACCAACCGCTACCTCAACGCCCAATCCCACCACCACCCAGCACATATAAACTCCGTGGCTAAAACACTAATTACCAGAACCAAACGCCTGGCAGACAAGACACACATTAAGACTGAACTATGCACCCTGACTAAAGTACTGACAGCCAACGGCTTCCACAAAAGCAAAATCACCAGCTTGATCCACAAAAACACACTGAAACATAATAGAGACCCAGAAGATGAACAGACCTATGGAACAGCTGTCCTGCCCTACATAAGAGGTACTACAGACAAAATTAGTAAGGTACTACACAGACATCACATCAGGACTGCCTTCAAAACAGACAGAAAAATAGCAGCCATCCTTAGCAACCCCAAAGATAAAATTGACCTGGAAAACCAAGGCATATACGAAGTCCCCTGTGCATCATGCCCGGCCACATACATTGGACAGACCAATAGAAGAATAAGTACCCACCTGGATGAACACAAAATGCAGTCAAAAAGCTGGAACACACTTCCTCACTAGTCCAACACATGGAAGCCACAGGTCATAGCATCAACTTCAATGGCACCAAAACCCTGGCCACTATGGAAAACCCTAGCCACAGAGTCATCAGAGAAGCCATAGAGATTGAAAAAAGACCAGAAAGCATGAATAGAAGAGATGATTCCACCAGGCTGTCAATCATTTGGAAGCCTGCACTCACAAACAAAAAAATCTCCACACCACAAGCCAGGCAAACACCTGGGCACAAACAGATCCCCTGATACCTCCAGCTCAAACACACCCCAACCAGGCACCCAGATGAAACCCAGCTTCCTAACTAATGATAGCCGTCCATTTACCCGAAGCCAAGCTGCACTAAAAGCCTCCATTAAAGTAACACAATGCTGCCAGCCAATCAAGATACAAAAAGAACCAAAAACAGACAGAAGATATCAGAGACACCCATCAAGCAGAACACAGCAAACTCCGAGACCAATAAACACAGACCAAGACTCCCAACCAATCAGGATGAAGAAAAACCATTCTGGCACAGCAATAGGCTGCCCCAAATTTAAATCTGAAACCACTGTAAAAGTCTGACCCACAGACAGACACAATACAGAAGCCTGATGATGGCAGATGAGATTCTGCTGAAACGTTGCTACAACTTTAAAAGAACTACAATGACGTGGGAAAATACCCGAACCAAGCCGAACACCATACATGTGAGTACCCGCGAAAACTTAAGAAAACATTATATATTGCCCAAAAGGGGAGAATGTTAGGAATAACATTGGTCACCTAACTTAGTTTGGGTAAAATAATATATATAAACTATGTTAGTGAGTTTAAGTGTGTGTATCACTTTAACTGTAAAACAAGTATTTTGGGTGCGGTTGTAAAATCACCATAAGAGGGAGCAAGAGAGCTCACTGTTTGCTGGCTTTTACTGGATTGCTGACAATGATGGATTGATGGTGATAACTGCGTGTTTTTCCCTGCTATTGCTGAGAAAAGAAAAGAGGTTTGATTTTCTTCATATCTCTAACTGCAAAAGAGATATATTACTGGACTGATTATTTGTAAGTTTACTGACCTCTTTTACGACACTGGACTTTGCAACTGATTAATCCCCGGATGGACTGAACTAGTGTATGATATATGGACTGTTTGACTATGCTATAACTCTGACTGGAATAAAAACTAATTAACTGGCACAGTGTATCTGTTTTACTGAGTGTCAGCTACAACAACGTTTATCTCACATATCTGCCTGCCTGCCTGACTACCGTTGCACGTTCTGCTAGGGTGTATATCCCTAACACTTGTATTTTATTTTCTGATTTTTTTTTTGCCAATATGTAAGACAGAGCATTTGTTTCTTGAGAGTTGAAGTTGCTACTTGTTTGACCATTCTGATACATAGTCAAGGTCATTTTGATGGGTAGCAGTATTATCGGTGGTGTTGAATAGTTTTACATCATCAGCGAAAATAATGCAGTTGTTATTAATATGATCCCAAAGATCATTTATGTAAAGTATAAACAGAGTTGGTCATAGAACTTGGGGGACACTGCTGTTGATAGGGCGCTCCCTATTTTGACCATCTGTTGCCTGTTTGACAAGAATGCAACTATCCAATTATGTCCAGAGATACCATAAGATTTTAGTTTTATGAGTAGTTTGACATGTACCACTGAATCAAAAGCTTTACAGAAGTCTATGTAAATTGCGTCACTTGCTTTGTCCTGATTGAGTTTTGTAGTCCATATGTTTTTGCAGTGTAGGAGTTGAAGATTACAGGATATTTTTTTCTGAAACCAAATTATTAGAAAGTAGGTTGTTTGTTTCTATGTGGAGGGTAATGGATTGGTTAATAATTGATTCCATGACTTTGCAGGCACTGCAACATAAAGAGATTGGTCTGTAATTTTCAACTAGTCTGAGGTCTCCCTTTTTGAAGATGGGGATGACCATGGCTAGTGAGGATTGCTTCTCTCCTTGGTTTTTTTCCATCCATTATTAATCAGAAACTGTTTTCACACAGCAAGCTGAGTATCACAACAAATGGTAAACTTAAAAAAGGGCAGGGTCTCAGATGAATTGGTATGGGAGAATGCACACATTTAATCAGTAACTGAAGAAATTCATATGGGGAGCTTCTAATTTAAGTGTCTGTGGACTGAGGAAAAAGCTACAGAAATTACCTGCCATGGCTGGACATTTGTGGTCCTCTTTCCAGGTCTCATCATAGTTGGTCCAACTCTGGATCCATACATTGCATGTAAAGCATGTGCCAGAGCATAAACAGCATTGTAGATATTGTAGCTTTCTCCTGTCATTCTTGTTTCAAAAGTGTAATTGGGCAGATTCTGCAGATTCTCCTTTCCTGTACATAGTTTTTCCTGCTTTGGAGGGATCTTTCCTGATTTATGGATCTTGCATTCAAAGACCCTTTCCCACCATAGAGGGAGAAAGAAATCTTCTTGTGGGTTCACGAGGTCTAAAGACAGAAGGAAGTAGCTGAATTCAGAGACCTCCCCAGGGTGGTCCCTAAAATGTAAGACCCCATGCAAAAGCTTTATATATGGCAATTCAGATTCTCCCATACCAAGTTTCCAATGGGAGGTTAAGATCCAAACATTCTGAAAGGATACTTTTGTGAATTTTTCAAACAAATGTATTGCCCCTGCTACACTGCCAGTAACAGTAGAGTCTCCAAACATAACGAACACTTCTACTTTAGACCAGGTGAGGAAATTGAGAATAAGCTTGTTCTGAGTGATTTCAACATTATCTAATTCCAGCATTAGACTGAACGCCAGACAGATCTCATTCTCCTTGAACATTGGTATCAGAGTTGAGATGAAATGTTCTCCCCTGTCATCTGCAGGGGCCAAAAGCCCAACCCAGTTCAACTGGAAATGCAGCAGCAGCTGGACTAAACCCACATACTGAGAAGATTCCTTGAGATTAATCTGGAAGAAGGAAGGATAAACTCTTCTCTCTCCCTGAGAAAACTCAAAGCCAACACCAAGCTGGAGAAAAAGAGATTCTTTTTTTAAAGACAAAGTAAAAGTTTCATGTTGACTTTATCAGTGACCATTGTGTGGTTGGTGGCCCTCACAGTCAGACTGACTCTATTTTAATGGCAAACTTAATCTTCTTCCCTTTTTAGCCACTTGTATTGGTTGTGGTATGTCAGAAGGCAAGAGAAGAAACCATCCACCTGATACAAAGAATGAATGGCACTAAAATGATGGTTACTCTTTAATAAAGAATAAACTAAGAGTCACAAGCTCATTATATGCCCCCCCCCCCAATAGTTTTAGTTTCGACTTTGGCTTCTCTGTGTATTTTGATCTTTATCGATTCCATACTGTATCCAAAGGAGCTCTCTTACCTGTGGGACCTTTAAGATGCTGAAGATGGAGGCCATCTGCCTTGAAGACTTGGCACTGAGACCACCAATGATGGAGAGCAGAATGTCCCTCTGGTTGCAATTGTAACCTGGAACCATTTGGCCTCGTGAGGAAAGCATGGAGAGGCTGTTTAAGGAAATATCTCTCTCTCTCTGGTAATGGCCATAGATGTGGAAGCCAAGGGTGATGTTGGGGAGCAGAAGAAAATCCTTATTGACCTCAGAGACAGCAAACATCAATGCAAGGAACTGCTGGTAATTACTGGTGGAGTATCTTTAGTGAGAGAAAACATTGGAGAACATTACAGGAAAAGTTGTGCATGGCTGTAGAATTTGCTTCACTGTTTGGGGGACTTTTGAGGGCAGAAACTCCCAAATTTCATTGGATTTCACTTTTTCAAAGGATTTTTCTTGGCTAAACTTAGATGAGTTTGTGAGAAAGGAGACAGGCCGTACCATAGACATCATGGATTGTTTTGTGCTCTCTATCAACCCTGCCATATTCACTTTGCTGCAGTGGCTGCAATCCTTTCCAACTGCTCCCCTTTCATTGTAATTATTTAAAGTATCTCTTGGAGCAGCTTCTTCAGGTGGGGTAAAGATTGCTGAGCACAGGACTACAGTGGGGGTCACCTCATAGATTTATTGAATTATGCATTATACAAGAGCCATTATACAAGTGCAATGCTGATTACAAACATTGAGATGGATTTTTGCATCACATTGAAGAGTGTTATGCTTTTATTTGAATTTTCTATCCCAAGTTAATGTTCAGATTAATATTATAATTTGAGTTCTTCTCTAGACCAGCACAACTTCCCTCTTCATTTTTGTTGTTAATCATCTTCCTGATGAGGATATAGAGAATTCCAGCTATTTTAAGAGCTTGCTATTTTATTGAGAAAAGCACAAAATGTGCACTACACCAAGCCAGTGCAAATACTAGAAGACATATGTCTGAAAGGGGTCCCAAAATTTAAAGGAAAGACAACAATTAACTGTGTGTTTCCCCTCCAGCTGAAACTTACGTATTCTGTAGATGAAAATTCACTGTATTAAATTCTAGGACAGGAGACTTTGCAAGGATTCCCAAGGGCAAATTCCCACCAATAATGAGATCACCAGGCCTGTAGTAGCTTTCATCTAAGTGGATATAATCCTGAATACACAAATGGTTTGCAGCCTCTTTGCTATAGTTATAGCCAGGAGACAGAAGAGCATCAGCATCAACAGTAACATGACTTCTGCCTGGTCATTCTTATCACCTTCCCTCCTAGAACAGAAATCATGGTTTATGCAGAAAGTGATTTATAGGTTGCTCCTGAAATCTCACTGGAACTTTAGCAGATCAGACACCACCTTTGCCTCCTGGAGGTCCCCAGGACAAATTTATAGCAACAATGCTTCCTCTTACCTGTGTTTGGGTCATGACCATAGAGGAAACAAAGGCACATGAGTCTCTTCAAGCCCAGGAGTGAACTCTTTGCAAGACAGGCTAAGGTGACACATTCTGCCCCGCAGCTGGAGAACTCAGATGCATTTTTAAACCAGGTTTAATCCTGGAAGATCTTTGTGTCTAGAAACCCACAGGGCTTGAAGAGTGCCTGTTTTCTGATAATTGCAAGGAAAAGCCACTGTCCTATCCCCTTGGCAACAGCTTCTCTTCATGCAGCAGGATGGAAAACATGTTTGTGTCTCTTCTTGTAATTCACAGAGCAGATGGAATCATGGGGAAGGGAACTGGCTCTGCTGCATGGTCCTTCTGAGGCCTTGGACACTTGCTGGAATAGGAAAGCTACTGAGGCCTTGGATGGGATGCAACCTCTCTTGCTCTTGTTCCCAATATGCCCCAAGAATCAATTGAGGGAGCTGAAAAGGATCCAGAGACATGCAGAGTTCTGCTGAAGGAACATGAAGGATGAAGCTGACTTAACAGGAGTTAGAGCTGGGGTGTCTGACTCCATTTCATTAATCCTGATCAGGATTGTTGTTGCCCTTAGGGAACTGGGGGATGAGTCATGGCTGTGTGTTTGTGGGTGTCTGGGTGGATGTGGCCAGGGTGAGCATGGTCAGCTTGATGTCCATCATGTTGAGGGGGACAAGGCTGATCCACCAGAGGAGCCTCACTGACTCTCTCAGGCCATGTGGGGGTCCATGGATTCCACAGCCCAACCCCACTTCCTGAGGGGATGCCTGGGCCCACTTGCCTCCTGTTCCAGGCTGCTGAAGGTGGGGTCACTCTCCTTGCCCAGTCTGGGCTTTCTGGGTTGGGGGAGGGTTGAGGGACAGTGGGGCTCTTGATGGAGGGGCTGCTACTGCTGGTGCCACTGCTTGAAGGTGAAGCAGGGGTTGAGCATGGATTGCCTGGCTGATAACGAGGTAGGCTGGTGTAGGGCATGTCCCAGCTTTGGGGCTGGGCTCAAGAAAAGAAGGGTGGAGAGGCTGCCTCCTGATTTCCCATAAACTGGGGCCATTGTAGGTGGGGCGGTTCATATCTCATGTGTCTGGTGGAGCTGGAGGAAGAGATAGTGCTGTCTGAGCCCCGTGGTGGCAGTAACAGCATCAGGTGATAAGCAAATTGGCATGAGATTTGGCCTGTTTACTGACCTCTTTTACGACACTGGACTTTGCAACTGATTAATCCCGGATGGACTGAACTAGTGTATGATATATGGACTGTTTGACTATGCTATAACTCTGACTGGAATAAAAACTAATTAACTGGCACAGTGTATCTGTTTTACTGAGTGTCAGCTACAACAACGTTTATCTCACATATCTGCCTGCCTGCCTGACTACCGTTGCACGTTCTGCTAGGGTGTATATCCCTAACACTTGTATTTTATTTTCTGATTTTTTTTTTTGCCAATATGTAAGACAGAGCATTTGTTTCTTGAGAGTTGAAGTTGCTACTTGTTTGACCATTCTGATACATAGTCAAGGTCATTTTGATGGGTGTATTATCGGTGGTGTTGAATAGTTTTACATCATCAGCGAAAATAATGCAGTTGTTATTAATATGATCCCAAAGATCATTTATGTAAAGTATAAACAGAGTTGGTCATAGAACTTGGGGACACTGCTGTTGATAGGGGCGCTCCCTATTTTGACCATCTGTTGCCTGTTTGACAAGAATGCAACTATCCAATTATGTCCAGAGATACCATAAGATTTTAGTTTTATGAGTAGTTTGACATGTACCACTGAATCAAAAGCTTTACAGAAGTCTATGTAAATTGCGTCACTTGCTTTGTCCTGATTGAGTTTTGTAGTCCATATGTTTTTGCAGTGTAGGAGTTGAAGATTACAGGATATTTTTTTCTGAAACCAAATTATTAGAAAGTAGGTTGTTTGTTTCTATGTGGAGGGTAATGGATTGGTTAATAATTGATTCATGACTTTGCAGGCACTGCAACATAAAGAGATGGTCTGTAATTTTCAACTAGTCTGGGGTCTCCCTTTTTGAAGATGGGGATGACCATGGCTAGTGAGGATTGCTTCTCTCCTTGGTTTTTTCCATCCATTATTAATCAGAAACTGTTTTCACACAGCAAGCTGAGTATCACAACAAATGGTAAACTTAAAAAGGGCAGGGTCTCAGATGAATTGGTATGGGAGAATGCACACATTTAATCAGTAACTGAAGAAATTCATATGGGGAGCTTCTAATTTAAGTGTCTGTGGACTGAGGAAAAAGCTACAGAAATTACCTGCCATGGCTGGACATTTGTGGTCCTCTTTCCAGGTCTCATCATAGTTGGTCCAACTCTGGATCCACACATTGCATGTAAAGCATATGCCAGAGCATAAACAGCATTGTAGATATTGTTGCTTTCTCCTGTCATTCTTGTTTCAAAAGTGTAATTGGGCAGATTCTGCAGATTCTCCTTTCCTGTACATAGTTTTTCCTGCTTTGGAGGATCTTTCCTGATTTATGGATCTTGCATTCAAAGACCCTTTCTCACCATAGAGGAGAAAGAAATCTTGTGGGTTCACGAGGTCTAAAGACAGAAGGAAGTAGCTGAATTCAGAGACCTCCCAGGAGTGGTCCCTAAAATGTAAGACCCCATGCAAAAGCTTTATATATGGCAATTCAGATTCTCCCATACCAAGTTTCCAATGGGAGGTTAAGATCCAAACATTCTGAAAGGATACTTTTGTGAATTTTTCAAACAAATGTATTGCCCTGCTACACTGCCAGTAACAGTAGAGTCTCCAAACAAAATGAACACTTCTACTTTAGACCAGGTGAGGAAATTGAGAATAAACTTGTTCTGAGTGATTTCAACATTATCTAATTCCAGCATTAGACTGAAGGCCAGACAGATCTCATTCTCCTTGAACATTGGTATCAGAGTTGAGATGAAATGTTCTCCCCTGTCATCTGCAGGGGCCAAAGCCCAACCCAGTTCAACTGGAAATGCAGCAGCAGCTGGACTAAACCCACATACTGAGAAGATTCCTTGAGATTAATCTGGAAGAAGGAAGGATAAACTCTTCTCTCTCCTGAGAAAACTCAAAGCCAACACCAAGCTGGAGAAAAAATTCTTTTTTCAAAGACAAAGTAAAAGTTTCATGTTGACTTTATCAGTGACCATTGTGTGGTTGGTGGCCCTCACAGTCAGACTGACTCTATTTTAATGGCAAACTTAATCTTCTTCCCTTTTTAGCCATTTGTATTGGTTGTGGTATGTCAGAAGGCAAGAGAAGAAACCATCCACCTGATACAAAGAATAAATGGCACTAAAATGATGGTTACTCTTTAATAAAGAATAAACTAAGAGTCACAAGCTCATTATATGCCCCCCCCAATAGTTTTAGTTTCGACTTTGGCTTCTCTGTGTATTTTGATCTTTATCGATTCCATACTGTATCCAAAGGAGCTCTCTTACCTGTGGGACCTTTAAGATGCTCAAGATGGAGGCCATCTGCCTTGAGGACTTGGCACTGAGATCACCAATCATGGAGAGCAGAATGTCCCTCTGGTTGCAATTGTAACCTGGAACCATTTGGCCTCGTGAGGAAAGCATGGAGAGGCTGTTTAAGGAAATATCTCTCTCTCTCTGGTAATGGCCATAGATGTGGAAGCCAAGGGTGATGTTGGGGAGCAGAAGAAAATCCTTATTGACCTCAGAGACAGCAAACATCAATGCAAGGAACTGCTGGTAATTACTGGTGGAGTATCTTTAGTGAGAAAAACATTGGAGAACATTACAGGAAAAGTTGTGCATGGCTGTAGAATTTGCTTCACTGTTTGGGGGACTTTTGAGGGCAGAAACTCCCAAATTTCATTGGATTTCACTTTTTTTCAAAGGATTTTTCTTGGCTAAACTTAGATGAGTTTGTGAGAAAGGAGACAGGCCGTACCATAGACATCATGGATTGTTTTGTGCTCTCTATCAACCCTGCCATATTCACTTTGCTGCAGTGGCTGCAATCCTTTCCAACTGCTCCCCTTTCATTGTAATTATTTAAAGTATCTCTTGGAGCAGCTTCTTCAGGTGGGGTAAAGATTGCTGAGCACAGGACTACAGTGGGGGTCACCTCATAGATTTATTGAATTATGCATTATACAAGAGCCATTATACAAGTGCAATGCTGATTACAAACATTGAGATGGATTTTTGCATCACATTGAAGAGTGTTATGCTTTTATTTGAATTTTCTATCCCAAGTTAATGTTCAGATTAATATTATAATTTGAGTTCTTCTCTAGACCAGCACAACTTCCCTCTTCATTTTTGTTGTTAATCATCTTCCTGATGAGGATATAGAGAATTCCAGCTATTTTAAGAGCTTGCTATTTTATTGAGAAAAGCACAAAATGTGCACTACACCAAGCCAGTGCAAATACTAGAAGACATATGTCTGAAAGGGGTCCCAAAATTTAAAGGAAAGACAACAATTAACTGTGTGTTTCCCCTCCAGCTGAAACTTACGTATTCTGTAGATGAAAATTCACTGTATTAAATTCTAGGACAGGAGACTTTGCAAGGATTCCCAAGGGCAAATTCCCACCAATAATGAGATCACCAGGCCTGTAGTAGCTTTCATCTAAGTGGATATAATCCCTGAACACACAAATGGTTTGCAGCCTCTTTGCTATAGTTATAGCCAGGAGACAGAAGAGCATCAGCATCAACAGTAACATGACTTCTGCCTGGTCATTCTTATCACCTTCCCTCCTAGAACAGAAATCATGGTTTATGCAGAAAGTGATTTATAGGTTGCTCCTGAAATCTCACTGGAACTTTAGCAGATCAGACACCACCTTTGCCTCCTGGAGGTCCCCAGGACAAATTTATAGCAACAATGCTTCCTCTTACCTGTGTTTGGGTCATGACCATAGAGGAAACAAAGGCACATGAGTCTCTTCAAGCCCAGGAGTGAACTCTTTGCAAGACAGGCTAAGGTGACACATTCTGCCCCGCAGCTGGAGAACTCAGATGCATTTTTTAAACCAGGTTTAATCCTGGAAGATCTTTGTGTCTAGAAACCCACAGGGCTTGAAGAGTGCCTGTTTTTCTGATAATTGCAAGGAAAAGCCACTGTCCTATCCCCTTAGCAATAGCTACTCTTCATGCAGCAGGATGGAAAACATGTTTGTGTCTCTTCTTGTAATTCACAGAGCAGATGGAATCATGGGGAAGGGAACTGGCTCTGCTGCATGGTCCTTCTGAGGCCTTGGACACTTGCTGGAATAGGAAAGCTACTGAGGCCTTGGATGGGATGCAACCTCTCTTGCTCTTGTTCCCAATATGCCCCAAGAATCAATTGAGGGAGCTGAAAAGGATCCAGAGACATGCAGAGTTCTGCTGAAGGAACATGAAGGATGAAGCTGACTTAACAGGAGTTAGAGCTGGGGTGTCTGACTCCATTTCATTAATCCTGATCAGGATTGTTGTTGCCCTTAGGGGAACTGGGGGATGAGTCATGGCTGTGTGTTTGTGGGTGTCTGGGTGGATGTGGCCAGGGTGAGCATGGTCAGCTTGATGTCCATCATGTTGAGGGGGACAAGGCTGATCCACCGGAGGAGCCTCACTGACCTTCTCATTCCATGTGGGGGGTCCATGGATTCCACAGCCCAACCCCACTTCCCTGAGGGGATGCCTGGGCCCACTTGCCTCCTGTTCCAGGCTGCTGAAGGTGGGGTCACTCTCCTTGCCCAGTCTGGGCTTTCTGGGTTGGGGGAGGGTTGAGGGACAGTGGGGCTCTTGATGGAGGGGCTGCTACTGCTGGTGCCACTGCTTGAAGGTGAAGCAGGGGTTGAGCAGGGGGTGGCCTGGCTGTGGGGTCCCGAGGTAGGCTGGTGTAGGGCATGTGGGTCAGCTTTGGGGCTGGGCTCAAGCGAAGAAGAGTAGGGTGGAGAGTCCCGGCTGCCTCCTGGGGAGGGGTCTCCCTACCTTTCCCATAAACTGGGGCCATTGTAGGTGGGGCGGTGGGAGGGAGGCTCATCTCATGTGTCCGGTGGAGCTGGAGGAAGAGGTTTGGACAGTGCTGGCTGAGCCCCTTGGTGGCAACAACAGCATTAGGTGTAGGCAAATGCATGGAGGGTGGCATGAGATTTGGCGTGCAAAGGTGCCACACAGCCACCTGCCCCGTCCCAGCTGGAATGGCCACAGGCAAGCAAAAGCAAATGGTGGGACAGAGTGGGCAAGCGAGTAGGTGGCCACCTGGTACATTCAGCAGGCCTGATCAGGTGCCTCACCCCCATGCCTCTATCTCTGCCTGCTGCTTGGAGGGCCAGCCTGTCAGTCCCAGTGCTTGGATCCACCTGCACAGCATGGGCTGCAGAGCCCCAGTGGGCTCCAGTGGGCTGCTGCTACTGCCAGACACCCTTGGCCTCCATGCACTCTCCACCTCCTATGCATGCACCTCCTTATGGGTGCCTGTTGTGGCTTGGAGGTTTGAGCCTGCTTTGTCAGAGGTCGAGGACTTGGTAAATGAGGAAGAGGAGGATTTGGCTCTGAGGTTTGAGCCTGCTTTGCTAGAGGACACAGACTCAGACGGTGTGGAAGGGGAAGATTTGGCTCTGAGGTTTGAGCCTGCTTTGTCAGAGGTTGAGGACTTGGTAAATGAGGAAGAGGAGGATTTGGCTCTGAGGTTTGAGCCTGCTTTGCTAGAGGACAGGAACCGGTGGATTTGCGGACTCGGATACGAGAGGCGCAGCACTTAGACGCTTGGTCGCAGCAGAGAATAGGGGAAATTGGACCTGACTC
The DNA here is from genome assembly GCF_049901735.1 of Notechis scutatus. Classification (NCBI taxonomy): domain Eukaryota; kingdom Metazoa; phylum Chordata; class Lepidosauria; order Squamata; family Elapidae; genus Notechis; species Notechis scutatus. The sequence continues at coordinate 337,322,974 of NC_142009.1, read as the reverse complement.
CTCATGGACTTTAGAGGAGGGTTTATTATGACATTGGGGCTGGTTGTACGTGCCCACAAGGACACTTAGAGCCCTCATCATGACTCAATGTCACAACAACCCTGCTGCCGGCCATTTTGGATTTTTTAAGACCCTTCATCTGGTCACACGGACTTTTTGGTGGCCTCGAGTCCGGCATGATGTCTATGCCTACATTGCATCCTGTGTACCGTGCCAGCAAGCGAAAGCCCCGATGGGTGCACCTCCTGGTCTCCTTCAACCACTGCCGACTCTGGACAGACCATGGGGGGCAATTTCCATGGACTTCTTAACACATTTGCCCTCTTCGTCGGGATATACGACGGTGCTCGTGGTGGTTGACATGTTAACATGTTTATCCCCTGTCGGAAGTTACCATCGGCTCGTACTACTGCCCAGTTATTTTTGCAGCATGTGTTCCGTCTACATGGTCTGCCGGACAGGGTAGTTTCGGATCGTGGTGTCCAGTTTACCGCTCAATTCTGGAAGAGCCTAATGATCGTGTTACAGGTGCAGGTGTGCTTGTCGTCGGCGCCCCATCCGGAGACTGATGGTGGGACAGAGAAGGTGATTGGCATCCTCGCCCAATATTTACGATGTTTTGTTAACCACCAACAGAACGATTAGGTGACTTATCTCCCTCTGGCGGAGTTTGCCTTCAACAACTCCCAGCACAACTCCACTCACATGACACCTTTTTACGCAAATGTGGGTTACCGTCCGAGGTTTTTCCCATTGTCGATCTTGGATTCCCCGGTTCCTGAGACACGGGACTTTTTGTCGGAACTGCATTCAGTTCACCAATTGATTTCACGGCAATTAGAACGGGCTAAGGAAGATTATAAAAGGTTCGCGGATCGTTCGCACCGGGCGACGCCCCCACTGGCCGTGGGAGACAGGCTGTGGTCATCCACAAAGCATTTACAGGTCGATTGTCCGATTAAGAAGTTGGACCATCGTTTCATTGGTCCCTTCCCTATCGAGGCAGTCATCAATCCCGTTACTTATCGGCTCACCTTACCGCACTCCATGCGCATTCATCCTGTCTTCCACCATTCCCTTCTGGTTCCTGATGCCCCATCGAGTGCTCTCCATTCTCCCGCTGCTACGGTTCCTCCATCTGTGCCCGGCAATGATCCCGCTGCTGACGACACGGTGGTCAGCATTCGGGATTCTCGCTGGCTGAAAGGACGGTTTCAATACTTTGTCGAGAGGCTAGGAGATGGACCGGAGGTTCTTTCCTGGGTGGATCCTTCCACGGTCCACGCCTCGGACCTTATCCGGAAATTTCATGAACAGTTTCCATTGAAACCGCATCCGGATTGTCAGACTCGGGGGAAGGACCCTGCGGTGAGGGAGTGTTGTGGCTCGGAGGTTTGAGCCTGCTTTGTCAGAGGTTGAGGACTTGGTAAATGAGGAAGAGGAGGATTTGGCTCTGAGGTTTGAGCCTGCTTTGCTAGAGGACACAGACTCAGACGGTGCGGAAGGGGAAGATTTGGCTCTGAGGTTTGAGCCTGCTTTGTTAGAGGATTTGGAATTGCCTTCCTCCCAGGACTGTCCTCCTCGGCAGGATCTTCCCCCCTGATTGTGCCTCAGGTGTCGGCAGATAATCAGGAGAATGTATCAGAGCCTCTGACTGAGGATCAAGCCGAGGAATGCTGGTTTGATGAAAGGCAAAGACGCAGGCAAAAGCATGAAATGCAACGTAAAAAGAAAGGACAAATCAGAGACTGACACACCCCACAGAGAATAAAAGTGGCTGTGTTAGCTCTGGTTTTTTGTTCGGGACAACTTGTTGTTTTATGAGAGAAGCTTCTGCATTTTTCCTGTGTGTGGCGTCAGCTTGTGATTTATGCTTCCTTATCGGACTTGGCAGACAGCTGGCGTGAGACTGCCAAGAATGTTTTCGGATTAAGGAAATTAACCCTGTAGTTACCGGACTTGCTTATTTGTGTTTCAGTTGGAAATTTGGACTTATTACTTTGTTTGTCCAGGTGAGACATAACAGGTGCCCATTCATTCCTCCCAGGGACACTCTGAGCCTCACATTGATGAGGCAGCATTGCAGATCTTGATGGTTGGGGCGGGGGATTTAAACCCTGCTATTTCCAAAACAATTGAGTAGTGGTAGGGAAACTTTATGAAGCCTCAAACAGCTGTATATGTATAAAAACACTGATATTGAACCCAATCCTTTAAAACGGTACCTTAAAAATAAACTACATAAAGGCGGACTTCCGGTTTTGCCAGGCTTCGGTGGCGGCGGGGTTTCGCGATCTCCGCGATCCCTGTTGCGCTAGCTGTCTTGGTGCCTCCGATCCCGATGGGTCTGGAGGATAAGGCTGCCCGTAGAGGCAGCTGAAGATAGGGGGACCGGACAGGGGTTTGGGGTTTTTGCAGACCCCTTACCCACCTGGCATAACCCCTTTTCTCAAGATGGTGGAGTGGCGGTCAGCAATGGCCGCCACAAAAAGCCGGCAGCTGGACAAGATTGTGCTGGAGGAAGAAGGAGAAAGTTTTGAAGCAAAGTTTTTGGCTGAACTGGGACTATAAGATACATTAAATATCCTGAAAATCCTGATTTTTTTGAAAGATTCTTTGTTTCCAGAAGAGATTTATAAGCGGCGAGTGAAAGTGCTGAAAAGAAAGTTTACTCTCCTTCCATACGGAATTAATAAATGGACATTGAAAATCCTGCTATTTTATAGAAGGTAAAAATTTAAAGCTTTTTGTTACAAGTGGGAAGGGAGAGGACAAAAGAATAATTTATATTAAGATTTTGTTGGAGGAGATGCCTGGAAGATTTGAGATTGGAAGTTAATCGCAATAAGACTTTAAAATACAGATTGGGTTTTTTTTTCCCTTGCCAATTGATATTACCCCAGGAAGAAAAAGTGTGGAGGGAAGAACTTTGTGCTCTGTTTGGATTGTTTGATGACTTTGGGATTTTGGGGAATTGTTCTAAGCTTTGAATTATTTTGGTTGTTTTAAGAAGAAGAAGAAGAAGAGAAAACAGAAGAAGAAAAGGTTTAAAATGGCTTTATCTGTTGATGAACTGAGAGAGGAATATGGTAAAATAAAGAAAGAAGGTAAAGACGGTGTGAGAGAAATTTTTCGCTTTTTTAGAAATGGCGCTTGCCACTTATCAGCAAACACAACAATTGATGGAGGAAGCAGAAGAAGAAGAAGAAGCCATCTTTAACGAGTCTACAAAGTTGATTAAGAAAGGAAGGAGAAAGAGAGGAAGGAAAAAGGACATAAGATTTAAAAAAACATCCAAGAAAGAGAAAAATAAGATGCAAAATCAATACAATGTTAGAAAGCAAAAGAAAAGAGAAATACAAAGAGAGGGGAAGCTAAGGGGGTAAAAAGACCAGATGGGATAAGATAGGAAGGAAGAAGGGGGGAAAGCCACAAAGGTATGAAACAAGATGAGAAAAAGAATTTTTTTTTAGGGATAAAGGGTAATGCATAATTTTGTTTTAAAAGGATTCTGCAAGGTACATAAGATAGTATTGTAGTATTTGTATTAGAAATAGAAAATTAGAATTTTATAAGACTTAAGTAAGATTAAAACATTAAAGGTTTAATAATGATAGATTTTAAGATTTAATAAAATATTAAAAGGAATGTTTAAAATATTTAGTTTAAGTATAGAGTTTAATTGATTATTATGTGGATGTTAGTATGAACTTATTATTGTGGTATTTGTTTTTGAAATAGATAATTGGAGATTTAATGTTTAATTATATATTTAATTACTTTATTTTTTTTCTTTTTAAAGAAAACTTAGTAGGTAGAATGTACTAAACAGAATCAGATAGGGAACTAGGTGTTACCTTAAATGTTAATTTAGGGGAGCGATGGAAAGGCATCATACTTCAATTAGTGATTTCAGGAGAAATCTTTTTTTTTTCTACTATAGAGAATGAGATAAATGGATAATTGGAAAAGAATGGACAAAAGATACAAATATAATGATTTAAATTAAGATGAAATAAATAAAATAGAATTAAGAAGTTATAATGAAGATATAGAAGGGTAAATAAGATAGGTAATGGCATATAAGTTGAACATGAATTTAATTGAAGTCCATACGAAGAGAGGTAATCTGGGGCCAAGCTACTTTTTAAAAAAGAAGTTTTATGTTTTTGTGTTTTGTGTGTGTATGTCCGTTAGAGATTTAATAAAACCTTGGAGGAAAGCGAGAGGAGAATAATTGTAAACAAGACAGAGGGAAATATGAATATGATGAGTATAAAATGGATAAATATAGAAGAAAAGTAATTGAATAAGAGCAAAGAGAAATAATGAGAAATCTGCTAAAAGATATTTAAGTGGATATGGGATATATTAGAATTATATTGTATAAAACAATGTTTTATCTGCCTTGTAAAAATTTATAATGGAAAGAGGTTTAATGTCTTTAATGTCTAATGATGCTTTGTTTGTCTTTAAAATTAATAAAATTTGTTTCAAAAAATAAAAAATAAAATAAACTACATAAAAAGGAACCAAATAAGAAAATTCCCTCCTTGAAATAATAAAATAATAATAAAATGAACTTTTTTCCAGTTTAACATTTTTTATTAGGTTATAAGATAAAACACAAAAGTAAATAGGAAGGCTCAGTAGAAGGGGGGAAGGGGTAGATAAAAGTGAGGAGAAACTGGGGAAAAGAAAGGAAGAAATATTGATTTCCAACTCTCTCTGTTGCAGTAAAAAAAAAGCATTAACATCAAACCACAACTTTTTGTTTTTCCATAATATTATAAACTAGCTATTTCTACAAAAACATCAGTCTCATTGGTAAAACCCAAAGTCAACGTTTCATTCTTTTCCACTTCAAGTACAAAGTTCACTAGAGGTCTCCATGTGGAAACAAAGTACTTCTATTCTTCCCTTTAACCAAAATGGTCCATTTTGAAGTTTGTCAACTTCATCAGCTTCTGTAGCCATTATTCCATAGTGGGGATCAAAATGTCCTTCCATTTTTGTGTGTATAATAATCTTGCTGTTGTCAACATATATAACATCCAAGTTCCAATTTTTTTCTGAGTTTTTTTCCATTAAACCCAAAAGAAAAGTTTCTGGTTTCATTTTTATTTTTGTTTTAAGAATTTTCTGTATTATAATATGAATCTTACTCCAAAATTTCTTTTCTTTATCACATGTCAACTCACAATAATTGTACCCTGGTCAGCACTTCTTTATTCTCCTACCATCAGGAAGGAGATATAGAAGCAGAGGCTGCCCCACAAACAGGCTGAATTACAGTTTTTATCCGTGTGCTGTCAGAATCCTGAATGGAAAATAACTCTACAACAACATAGTATGATTGACTTGTGGTGCTGGCTCAATGTGCAATAAGTTGACATGGTGCAACAGGATTGTGTGTTGATTGGCAGGATTCATTGGGTTAGGGAGTTTCTGTCTTTCACTGTGAGTAGTATTGTGTTGGGGGGGTTGCACGAAGGGAGGCTCAGCCAATCTCATAGTACACATGTTGTACTCTGACAATAAAGGTTTCAATTGGATTGAATTGATGTCCATCATCAATGGTAAAAAGTTGCCTCTTTCTTTGACACTTCCACCATTCATTTGAAATACACTTATATATTCTAGATAATTTATCTGGTGTTAAATGCCACCGATACATCATCTTATAAAAAATTCTTTTAAATGATAGTTTAGCATAAATTTTAAAACTTTCATCCACATATTTTTCCATTGTTCAAGCATCACATTATATCCAAAATTCCTTGCCCACTGAATCATACAATGTTTTACATGTTCACTTTCCAAATTCAATTTCAATAACATTTTTATGAATATCAGTAATAATATGCTCATCACTACCACTTCATTTTTAGCAAAAAACCACAACTCTTTTTTATCCGATTTAAATTGTTCTTTCAGTTGTTGATATGTAAAGCAAAAGTAAACATAACCTTCTAATTCAAGTTCTTTCCTCAACTTTCATATAGGTTCACCAGAATTGAAAGATAATATTAGTTACCATACATCCATCAATCAGGCTTCGCCACCATTTCTTTTCTTTAAAAAAAAGTTTCTTGATGGGACATCAAAAGAGGCAACTTTGTATAGAACCTTGTTTTATATTTATTCCAAACTCTTAGTACGGAACACCTAGCAAAGTGATTATTAAATTCAACATTAACTTTAAAACACCACAAATAACTGTGCCATCCAAACCTTAATTCATGGCCCCCTAATACAAAGAGCCTCTTATTTTGGAGGTTCACCCACTCTTTTAACCAGGCCAGACAGCATGCCTCAAAATACAGTTTCAGGTCTGGTAAATAAAACCCTCCTTTTTCCTTAGCATCTTGTAGTAGTTTGTATCTACTTCTGGGTTTTTCCCTCTGCCATATAAACTTAGAAATATCTGAAACAAAAACACATCTTTAATAACTGGTTTTCCTTCCATACAGTGCATTGGACCTCACTAAGGTGACTTTGAAAACATGAAAAAACAAAAGACTGACCACAGGAATATTATAAGCAGTTGCAGAACTTGATAAGGAATTCTTTTATGGACAAATTCCTCTTTCACATCATCATTTATTAGAAATCTTGTCACATTCTAAACATGCAACAAAGACAAATATAAATGAGGCAACTCCTAGAATTAATTAGAAATTCTTGTTCCTTACTATATTTTCTCTACAATTCAGATCAGGCCTCAGCAGAATAATGTAGCATTTGGGGAAAAAGATACAAGCCAAGAGAGCAGCTCCAGAGGCCAAAATGGAGAAGATCTCCACAGCCACCATGGACTTCCCTTTGGTGCTCAGGTAGGTAGGGAGGAAGGAGATCCAAACGCTGCAAAAGACCAGCATGCTAAAAGTAATGAACTTGGCTTCATTAAAACTATCAGGCAATTTCCTAGCCAGGAAGGCCATTGTGAAACTGACAAAGGCCAAAATTCCTAGGTAAGAGAGGACACCATAAAACATTACAGCTGAGCCTTGCTTACATTCCAAGATGATCTCTCCAAGCAAGGAGTGAAAGTCCAAGTTAAGAAATGGGGGAGAGGTTCCCAGCCAGGTGGCACAAAGGACTGCTTGGATCAGGGGACAGGCTATGACAATGGAGTTGGTCAGCGGTTTTCCTAAGAGGTTCCTTTTCTTGTTCCCTGGCTTGGTGGCCATGAAGGCCAGAACCACCATAACAGTCTTTGCCAACACAGAGGAAACCGCAAGGGCAAAGAGAATGGAAAAGGCAGATTGTTGGAAGAGACAGGTGAGCTTCCCTGGTCGACCAATGAAAAGGAAGGAACAGAGGAAGCATAGCAGGAGGGAGACCAGGAGGATGTAGGTGAGATCTCGGTTGTTGGCCTTGACAATTGGTGTGTTATGGTGTTTATAGAAAATCACCAGGATTGCAGAAGTGATCAGAGAGAGGAAAAAACTAAGAAAAACTAAAATATATCCTAGGGTGTCTTTATAGGTGAGAAAGTGGAGCTTCTTGGCAATACATTGGTGCTTGTCCTTGTTGGGAAATTGATCTTCTGGGCAGGGTTCACAGTCAGCTGCATCTGAAATCAAAAGTCTTTGTCTAAGGATTTCTTGAGCAACTACCATGCATATTTTCCCTCTCACAAAGGTGATACAAAGGTTGTCTTTCTGTGTTGACCTACCCACAAAGGGAACAATGAAATAACCCACTGTAATATTTATGGTTCATCAAAAAGAGGAAATCATCCTTCATTTATGATGATCCTGGGGATAAGATTAGCCAGAGACAAGAATTTATTCCATTCCAGCTCTCCATTCACTCTACACTTCCATGAATAATATGCCATTCAGACTGAGATTCCTGTCTTTTTTTTCCACCATTTTATAATGGGACACAAAGAAACCTGATAGATTCAGAAACATTGCTGTTTTGTTTGTGAGTACATTATCCCTCCCTTAACTTCTCTGCTTTGTACCTCAAATCTGTTAATTCAGATGGTTTTTGCTCCCTGCTGCTCTATCATATTGACTTAGATCGATGGATGCCTTCTTTCTCTGTCAAGTCTATTTCCTCAGAGGTTGATAGTGCTGATGGAAGAAGCTTATTCTGAGTAATAAAAATTAAAGCTTAGACTGCTCATCCTACATCCTCAGGAAAAATTGGAAGGCTGTTTTTGCAATTGGATGTTAGAGTAGCAGTGGAAGTCCAAGTTGGACATTCATAAATTCTCCCCTAAAGTTATCTTGCATGGAAGTTCTGAGGATCGAGAAAGATGGACTTTGTGGTCAGGGCAGTTTAGATAGGTAAACTGAAAGGTTTTGCTGAAAAATATAATTTTATGTCAATCTCATAAAAAATGGCAATCACAAAAAATGACTTAATGAATGTCTTCTTTGATCCTGGAAGATTTACATTTGAAGTCTTGTCTACCTGTCTTGTTAGAAATGCTCCTTTCTGGACAAGCACCACACTGGTAGCAGCAAACCTGCTTGCCTTCTGGAACTCTTCTCCTCTCTCCTGCATGGCACCTCTTCATACCACACCTGGCAAAGGGCACCTTCTGAAAGAGAAAAGAGAAATACTTGAGATGACCTAAGCTGCATTCATTCTTTCCCCCATTCCTATTTCCCTTCCTTATTCCTACTTCTACATTCAGAATCCATTCTAAACAAATACATTGCCATTGTCAATCAGAAATCAAGAACAATCCTGAGGTCATCAGGTCTGGCACATTTCTGACACAGCCATGGATGTGGGAGATTGGATCTAGTATCTCAGCCTGCAGAGGAAAGATGAAAGCATTTCTCAAAGAAAGAACTGTGAGGATACAACTGAGTGGAAATTGTCGTTGGAAATTACCACTGCTTCCTGTAATTGCATCCTGCATTTCAAGCAAATGATGTTCCCAAGCCTAACCCTTTGTGGAATGACACAAATCAGACCTCAAAACTCTCACATGCAAAGCAGATTTTTCATCAAATGACTGCCATGACTTCTGGCTTAATTTATTATTTTTCAAGTCAGGAAGATGTTCTGCATTTCAGGAAGATGAATCCTTCCCTGGACTTACAATACTTCCTTGCAGCTCACCTTTGTAGCCCAGACGATTTTATCAGATTTAATGGTGAAATCCTGGCCTGGGGGAGCCTCAGGATTTACTTGCCCAACCTTCATGGGGACATAAGATCGATTGGGGTAGAGTACCCAATTGAGAAGATCATAATGAGCAGATCCCAGTCCATCTTCTGAGAAGGAGACTTCATCTCCAGCACTGTTGTTGAACTGCACATTCCTCAAATAGGCAAGAATCTGAAAGAGAAGATACCTTCAGGAATTGGAGTATTTGGGTAGATCTACAAATGAGACATCATGGCTTCTACCATTACATAATGGCCATCTTGAGAAGTTGAGTTTATATTTGAGAAGCTAGTTCCACCTCTTGGTGGGCATCTGAGGAATCAGGCATATTTAATTCTGAAACTAAAAGTTTCCCCTTATCACTGGGCCTGCTTTCAACTCCAATTTGATGAAAACACAAGTTTGGCCCAAGTTCTTGTTAACTGATAAATGAATGTTTGAAATGAATAAATAATTTCTATCAGAACCATGGAAAATTCCAATGGTTTTCTCTAGCTCATTGTCAAAATCTGCAGAATGCAGGAACCAGGTTTGATGAACTGGGCCATGTGGAAGGAAGCATCTGAGCTGGTTGGTCACTTCACTATTCAGAGAGGTCCAACATTTCAGCCTTTGATGCAGGAAATTCTGATGAATTTCAAGACCAGGAACCCATTAGGACCACTTGGAATCTTGCTCTATGCTAGGATTGATATAGAAACAGAATCACAGTATTGGGAGGGACATTGGAGGACTTCTAGTCCAACCTCCTGCTCAAGAAACAGACCCTCTACAGTTTTAGACAACTGGCTATCCTGTCTATTTTATTTTATTACTTTTTATTGAAAAAAAAAAAACATTTATTTGACATACATTTAAAACAGACAAATCAACATACATATATATACATTTTATAGCATATATTGAACAATGGTTAAAATTTCTTTATCTTTGACGTGATCTGCCTTGTTACAATAACTCCTTCATTCTTGTAATGTTTTAATTTCTCTATGTAGTTTGTAATTAAATGCATGTCTCTCATCTTTTCCATAACTTATCCAAATGTCAAATATTATCTTTTCTTTAACCACTCATACCAAATGTTCTATGTTTCATAATAATCACTATCTTGTGTTTTTTTTTAACTGTTTGCTTAGGCTATCCCTCTCAGTGCATTCATGTATTTTTTTAATCACCATATCCTCTGAAGGGATGTCAGACAGTTTCCAATTTTGTGTGTAGCTTTTTCTGGCCGCAGTTATGATATGCAAAATTAAATATTGGTATTTTTTCTCCATGTTTAAATCTAGAAAGTTTTCAGGTTCAAATTTTAAATTTTGTTTTGTAATATTTAAGATCCACTTTCTAATATTTCTCCAAAATTTCTGGGCACATGGGCAGGTCCACCACATGTGGAAGTATGTTCCTTGCACATAGTTACATTTCCAACAATTGGGTGGCAGATTGGGGAACATCTTAGCCAGTCTCGCAGGAAATAGGTGCCAATGATAAACAATTTTATATATTTTTTCTTTATACAAGACTGACATAGTTAGTTTATAATTTATTTGCCAATTGTGTTCCCACTTATCTAATTCAATACTATAACCCATGTTTTTAGCCCAAATTGTCATACATTCTTTAACTGTTTCTTCTTTTAATTTATAATCCAAAAGGTATTTGTATATTTTACTAATTGCTTTCTTTTCCTCTCCTTGACATATTTTATCTAATTCTTGTGGAGTCATATTAAAGCCAAATTGTTCTCTATCTTTTTTGTAATGGGTTTATATTTGTGCAAAAGGCCACCATGCTATCTCCTTTCCTTGAATTTGTATTTGGTTCCTATTTTTCAGCTCTCCAGTGTCATACAGTAAACTTTTATACCAAACAATATTTTCATAGTCCAATACATTTGGGTGTGTAACTGCTTCCAAAGTAGATAGCTACAATGGAAACTTTGGGTAGTAGTTTTTTTTTAAAAATCTTTCCCCAGATATTAAACAACACATTTCTTACATGATGCCTTTGGAAGTATGAATGTTGTTTAGATTTTCCATTGCACATGAAAGCGCGCCAGCCAAGTTGGAGATCAAAACCCTCTAGTACTAATAACCTTCTGTTTTCCAATTTAACCCAATCTTTAAGCCAATTTACTATAGCAGCATCGTAATATAATTCAAAATCTGGAATGCCAAATCCTCCTTTTTTCCTGGCATCTTGTAATAATTTATACTTCACTCTGAGTTTTTTCCTCTGCGATATAAATTTGGATATAGATTTATTTAATTCTACACAAAAATTCTTCTCCAACTTGACTAGCACTGTTTGAAACAAAAACAAGAATTTTGGCAAAACATTCATTTTTACTATTGAAATACGTCCCAATAACGATAACTGAAATTTAACCCAATTGTCCAAATCTTTAGATATTTGCATTATTAGCTTATCGTAATTATCTTTTTTAATCGACGAGCATCTAGCAGTCAACCAGATCCCTAGGTATTTTACTTTATTTACCACCTGAATACCTAATTTGTTCGTTAGTTGTTCCTTCTGCTCCTTTGTGCAGTTCTTTGTTAGCACTTTTGTTTTTTCTTTATTAATTTTTAACCCTGCCACCTTTCCATATTCTTCTATTTCTCTTAGTAGTATAGGGCTCATTTCTAAGGATTCTTCTAATATAAATGCCATATCATCGGAAAATGCCTGAAGTTTATATTTCTCTTTTTAAATTTTAATTTCCTGGCTCTTCTTAAATGACTCTAGCAGTGGGGCATCTATGACTTCTAAAGGTAAACCATTCCTTAAGAAATTTCTCCTAATTTCTACATTGCTTCTCTCTTTTGTTACTTTCCATCCATTATTAATAAATCTTCCCCAAACCCCAAAAACTTTAACCTTAGACTGTCTACTATTGACCTCACCCCCTTCCTAAGAGGTCTGTAGGGGGCGTGCATAAGCTCACCAACGTGCCTATCGTCCCTGTCCTATTGTTTCTCTTATTCTTTTATTTTTCTTATATGTACCCATTTCATGTATTCACAACTATGTATACGCTTATACTTATTATCTTGTAAACAATTGGCAAATCAAATAAATAAAATAAAATAAAATAAAATAAAATAAATAAGAAGCTGTTTTCAGAGAAGAAGCTGAGTGACACAACAAATGGTAAACTAGAAAAACAGGACAGGGTATCAGATGAATTGCTATGGGAGCATGTACACATGTAATCAGTAACAGAAGTAATTCATATGGAGAGCTTCCACTCTAAGCATCTGTAGACTCAGTCAAAAGCCAAAAAAATTACCTGCCATGACTGGACATTTGAGATTCTCTTTCCAAGCCCCATTATGGTTGGTCCAACTCTGGATCCACACATTGCATGTAAAGCATGTGCCAGAGCATAAACAGCATTGAAGATATTGTAACTTTCACCTGTCATTCTTTTTTCAAAAGTGTAATTTGGCAGATTCTGCACTTTCTCCTTTCCTGTACATTGTTTTTCCCCTTTTGGGGGGATCTTCCCTGATTGATGGATCTTGCAGTGAAAGACCCCTTCCCACCATAGAGGGAGAAAGACGTCTCCTTGTGGGTTCAAGGGGTCTAAAGACAGGAGGAAGTGGCTGAATTCAGAGATATCCCCAGAGTGGTCCCTAAAATTCAAGACCCCATGGAAAAGTTTTAAATATTGCAATGTTTCTTCCGATTCTTCCAAGCTGAGTTGCCAATTGGAAGTGAAGATACAAACTTTCCTAAATGATACTTTCATGCTTCTTTCAAAAAAAGTAAACCCCCCTATTAGTGTCATAGTAACAAGTGAGTCTGCAAGCATAATAAACACTTCTGTTTTAGACCAGGTGCGGATATTGAGAATAAACTTGTTTAGAGTGATTTGAACATTATCAAGTGGCAGCATTAGTGTGAAGGCCAGGCAGATCTCCTTCTCCTGGAGCATTGGTGTCAGAGTTGACACGAAACGTTCTCCCCTGTCATCTTCAGGGGCCAGAAGCCCAACCCAGTTCCACTGGAAATGCAGCAGCAGCTGGACTAAACCCACATACTGAGAAGATTCTTTAGGATTAATCCGGAAGAAGGAAGGACAAACTCTTCTCTCTCCCTGAGAGAACTCAAAGCCAACACCGATCTGGAGAAAAACAGATTCTTTTTTCAAAGACAAAGTAAAAGTTTCAGGTTGACTTTAGTAGTTCCCATTGTGTGGTTGATGGTCTAGCAGTCAGGCTGACTCTCTTTGACTGGCAAACTTCATCTCCTTCCCTTTTGATCTTTCTCTATTCCACACTATATCCAAGAAAGCTCTCTTACCTGGGGGACTTTAAAAATGCTGAAGATGGAATCCATCAGCCTTGATGACTTGGCATTGAGACCACCAATGATGGAGAGCAGACTTTTCTGCAGGTCACATTTGTAACCTGGAACTACTTGGTCTAGTGAGGAGAGAATGGAGAGGCTCTTCATGGAAATAAATATCTCCCTCTGGAAATGGCCATAGATGTGGAAGCCAAGGGTGATGTTGGGGAGCAGAAGAAAATCCTTATTGACCTTGGAGACAGCAAATATCAATGCAAGGAACTGCTGGTAGTTAGTGGGGATGAGTCTGTAGTTAGAAAAACATTGGGGAATATTATAGGAAACCTTGTACATGGCTGTAGAATTTGCTTCACTGTTTAGGGGGACATTTGAGTGCAGAAACTCCCAAATTTCATTCGATTGGATTTGTTTTCAAAGAAGTTCCATTGGCTAAGCTTAGATTAGTTTGTGAGAAAGGAGACAAGCCTTCCCATAGATATCATGGACTGTTTTATATTCTCTATCATCCCTGTCATATTCACTTTGCTGAAGTGGCTGAAATCCTGTCCAACTGCTCCCCTTTCACTGTAATTATTTAAAGTCTCTCTTGGAGAAGCTTCTTTAGGTTTGGTAAAGCTTGCTGAGCACAGGACTACAATCAGCAGGGCTCACCTCATTGATTTACTGAAGGCCATTATTCATGGGCAATGCTTATTCCAACACTGTGAGGGATTTTTGTACCTCCTGAACACTATAACAGTGTTGACTTTTTATTTGAATTTTATAGCACAAATTATAATTTGAGTTCTTCACTAGACCAGCACAACTTCCCTCTTGATTTTTGTTGGTTATCATCTTCCCGATGAAGAGATTGAGAATTCTGTCCTATTTCAAGAGTTTGCTAATTTATCGAGAAAGCACAAAATGTGCACTCCACCAGGACAATGCAAATATTAGAAGTATTTTTGAAAAAAGTCCCCGATTTTAAAGCAAAGAGAATAATTATCTGTATGTTTCCCCTCCAGCTGGAACTTACACATTGTCTACACCATGCATCACTGTATTAAAGTCAAAAACAGGAGACTTTCCAATGGTTCCCAAAGGCAAAATCCCACCAATAATGAAATCACCAGGCCTGTAGTAGCTTTCATCTAATTTGATATAATCCCTGATCACACAAATGGTTTGTAGCCTCTTTGCTGTAGTTGGAGCCAGGAGCCAGAAGAGCATCAGCATCAACAGTAGCATGACTCCTGTCTGGTCATTCTTGCCTTCTTCCCTCCTAGAACAGAAATCACAGTTTATGCAGAAAGTGATTTACAGGTTGCTCCTGAAATCTCACTGGAACTTTAGCAGATCAGATACCACCTGTGTCTCCTGGAGGTCCCTAAGACAAATTTATATCAAACATGCTTCCTCTTACCTGTGTTTGGGCTGTGACCATACAGGAAACAAAGGGATGTGAAACTCTTCAAACCCAGGAGTGAGCTCTTTGCAAGACTAGCTAAGGTGACATGTTCTGCCCCCCTGCTGGTGAACTCATATGTATTTTTAAAAGCAGATTTTATCCTGGAAGATCTTTGTGTCTAGAAATCCACAGAGGATACATGAAAAATGCCTGTTCTTCTGATAATTACAGGGAAAGGCCATTGCCCTATCCCTTTAGCAATAGCTACTCTTCATGCAGCAGAATGGAAAACATGTTTGTATCTCTTCCTGTAATTCACAGAGCAGATGGAGTCATGGGGAAAGTTGTAAATTTGACCTACATGAAAGTGACTCCTGAACACAAGATGGATGTTCGGCTTATGCCCTAGTTTGGTCAGAAAATAGGAGTGCTACTTGGGTGTTATGTCTCACCTCTACAAACAAAGTAATAAGTCCAAATTTCCAACTGAAACACAAATAAGCAGGCAAGTCCGGTAATTACAGGGTTAAAATCCTTAATTCGAAAACATTCTTGGCAGTCTCACGCCAGCTGTCTGCCAAGTCCGATAAGGAAGCATAAATCACAAGCTGACGCCACACACAGGAAAATGCAGAAGCTTCTCTCACAAAATAACACGTTGTCCTGAACAAGTTCTCAGAGCGAACACACCCACTTTTATTCCCTGTGGGGCGTGTCAGTCCCTCATCTCAGTCTCTGATTTGTCCTTTCTTTCTGCCTTGCAACTCGCACTTTTTCCTGCGCCGTTGCCTCGCATCAAGCCAGCATTCCTCGGCTTGATCTTCAGTAAGAGACTCTGATACGCTCTCCTGATTATCTGCCGACACCTGAGGCACAATCAGGGAGGAAGGTAACTCCAAATCCTCTAACAAAGCAGGCTCAAACCTCAGAGCCAAATCCTCCTCTTCCTCATTGTCCATGTCCTCGACCTCTGACAAGGCAGGCTCAGACCTCCGAGCCACAACACTTGGGTATGGTGGCACAAGACAGAAATGTAATTTAAGGAGGAATTTCAGGATATTAAGTGCAATATTTTTGCCAACACTTGCAAATTTTTGTTGCTTTAGTTGAAGGGCAGCAATTGTTGTCCAGTTGTCTCTTTTGATCTTTTGGGGTGCTGCTCCCCAAATTTCCTTTAAAAGTCATTCACAGGACCAGTTGGGATCATTACTAGTGTACCAGCCTTCCTGCTGCATGACAACCTCCATGTCTGAGATTCTGGGGGGCATTTCACAGTTGACTGTGGGGTTCCCCAGACTTATGGTCTTGAGGGATGTCCATTTGCCATCCCTGAGGCAGGCCTTAGAGGATTTCAACATGGCCTCCATCCTTCTTGGCTCAACTCAAAACAGACCACTTCCAACGTGATCTTAGGAGGAGCTAAAACCTAAAATGTATCCCAGGATTTCTTTTTAGGCAAGAAAAGGGATCTTCTTACCAATGCATTGGTCCTTGTCCTTTTTGGGAAATTGGTCTTCTGGGTGGGGTTCACAATGAGCAGCATCTGAAATAAAAAGTCTTTTTCTAAGGATTTCTTGAGCAACCACCATGCACATTATCCCTCCCACAAAAGTCATACAAGTTTTGCCTTTTTGCTACTGACCTACTTACCAAGGGAATAATGAAATAACCCACTGTGCTATTTATGGGGCACGAAAAAGAGCAAATCATCCTTCATTTAGGATGGTCCTGGGGATAGATTTTTATACAAGGATTTATTCCATTCCAGCAATCCATTCTGTCGATCTCTGCCAAGAACTGGAGACTTCAATCAATAAACCATGTTACTCACACTTGTAAAGTTGAAATTGAAGAGTTTATTGTTGTGTTCCCAATCCTGGCTAAGAGCTGTAACAACTGATGTCCATGTAAAATCAACGTTGAAAACAGCTAACTCCCAACATTGTTTTATCCCTCCCTGCCCAATTACCTCCGCCCCACCCTAATCCGCCCATTACCTAATTATCCATGCCACCACCCCATGCCTAAGCTAATATTATGTTCCTCCCTTCACCCTACCTCCCATTAGTATCCTAAATAACAATGATTACTTTGCCTCAAGCCCAGCACTGTGTTAAAGCCAAATAGTGTTAAAGCCAAACATTGCAAAAAGGCATCTGTCTGTATTATCTGAGTTCCAAGGCTGCACAACCCTCCCACATTCTGAAGTTGACTTCTGAGGCTGTAAAATGTCATCCACAGCCCTCCCTCCCTTCTTTGCTGATTTGGATCAGCTGCCTGCCAAGTTGCAATGCCGGATTTGAAGTGCAGATCAGGGAGTCACAGCTATCAGGGATTCACAGCTCCAAGGCACAGCTGCAATGTCAGGGTTCAGGATGCTGGTAAGATGTAGAGCCCGACATGCTGCCCCCTCTACCATGGATCCTCCTGGAAAACAATTAACAGTATTAATAAAATTCTTTCGATAGGTTTCCTCCCTCCCCCCTGCTTTGGTAGGGTGTTGCCGATGAAATAGTCTTTGTAATTTTGGGGCCGACATATCTGCAGATGTCACCCAAGAAGCGTCTGCCACTGGATATCCTTTCCATTTCACTAGGTATTGTAGGACCCCTCGTCATCATCGGGAATCAAGGATGTCCTCTACTTCATAATAAGCATCCCTAATGGGCCCTGAGTGCTTTAAGTGAGGTTCAACCCTTGTCATGTCATCAGGCTTCAGCAAGCTACTATGGAAAATGGGATGAATCCTTTTAAATTGTGATGGTAATTGTAAACGGATTGTAACTGTGTTAATCACTTGAAGTATTTGAAATGGACCAATATATTGTGGGCCCAGTTTTTTACATGGTAAACCCAAATTAATATATTTTGTGGATAGATTCACCCATTTTCCTACTTCGAATTATTTCTGTTCAGATCGTTTCTTGTCTGCATATTTTATATATATTTGACCAACAAGTTTTTGACTGCTTTCCAAGAAGCTTGTATATCTTCAATCCATTTAGTGGTGGTGATTGGTTGGTTAGGCACATGGGGCCATTCTGGAACTTACCTCAAACGAATGTGAACTACCCTCTAACAAATGTCACCATGTAAGTAGCATGAACCGCAAATGCCTCCTTCTCTCATATAGCCCAATTTCTCTCTGTTGGGTTTAATTTTCGGGTTGTATATGCACATGGTTGTAATGTTCCTTCTTGGTTCTTTTGCAAAAGTACTGCCCCTACTGCAACAACATTAGCATCCGCCTGAATTATGAATGGACTAGGGGGGTCTGGACATTTAAGAACTGGTTCAGTAGCAAACAGTACTTTTAAATTATGAAATGTCTTTTGACACTTACTTGTCCATAACAGCTCCTTATTTGATTTGATCAGTTTATTACTTACATTCTTTGTTTTCAACAAATTAATTAAGGGGAGAGCAATATTTGTGAACTTTGAAATAAATTGCCTATAAAAATTGGCAAAGCCCAAAATTTCTTTGCTATTGTTTCCTTGTATGCGGGATTTGCCATTCCAACTCCATATGAACTTTATATGGATCGATCTCAAGACCATTTACTGAAATGCAATATCCTAGATAATCTAATTTGGTGGAATGGAATTTGCATTTGGATAATTTAACATACAGGTGCACGTCTAACAGTTTTCTAAGAACTTGTCGTTCTAGCTGAATGTGTTCTTCCATAGTGTTTGTATATATTAGAATATCAAGAACAGACCTGAGGTAATCAGCAAGGGGCATTCCTGAAATACCCATGGATGGGGGATATTGGATCTGGAATCTCAGCTTGCAGAGAAAGGCTTGTGACGAAACTACAGCATTTCTTAAAAAAAAAAAAAAAGAACCATGAGGTTACAACTGAGGAAACATGTGCATTGAAATTACTGTTACTTGTTGCAATTGCTTCCTTCATTTCAAGCAGATGTTGTTCCCAAGCCTAACTGCTTTGTGGAATGACACAAATCAAACATGTTACACGCACAGCAGATTTTTCACCAAATGACTGCCATGATTTCTGGCTCAATTGATTATTCGTCAAGTTAGAAAGATGTTCTGCATCTCAGAAAGAGAATGAATCTTTCCCTGAAATTACAACATTTACTTGCAGCTCATCTTTGTGGCCCAGGTGATTCCATCACAGTTAATGGTGAAATTCTGGCCTGGGGGAGCCTCAGGATTTACTTGCCCAACTTTTATGGAGACAAAAGATTGATTGGGGAGAAAAACCCAATTGAGAAGATCATAACGAGCAGATCCCAGTCCATCTTCTGAGAAGGAGACTTCATCTTCAGCACTGTTGTTGAACTGAACATTCCTCAAATAAGGAAGAATCTGAAAGAAAGGATACTTTCAGAAATTGGAGTATTTGGGCTAGGGTTACAAATGAGACATCATGTCTTCTATCATCCAATAATGGCCATATTGAGAAGATGGGTTTATACTTGAGAAGCTAGTTCCAACTCTTGGTGGTGATCTGAGGAATCAGGTGTAACACCAAATATTTAACTCTGAAACTAAAAGTTTTTTCTGTATCACTGGGCATGGATTCCAACTCAAATTTCACCAAAACAAAAAATGTTAGTTATATAATCTAAATTTAATTTTAGGATTTTCCTCTTATAATACTTGGCTACATGCACTTTAAAATAATTACTTTGGTCCAAGGTCTTGTTAACTGATAAATGAATGTTTGAAATGAATAAATGATTTCTATCAGAACAGTGGAAAATTCCACTGACTTTCTCTAGCTCCTCTCAAAGGCTGCAGAATGCAGGAACTAGGTTTAATGAACTGGGCCATGTGGAAGGAAGCATCTGACCTGGTTGGTCACTTCACTATTCAGAGAGGTCCAACATTTTAGCCTTTGATGCAGGAAATTCTGATGAATTTCAGACCAGGAACCCATTAGGACCACTTTTAATCTTGCTGTGTGCTAGGTTTGATATAGAAACAGAATCACAGTATTGGAAGGGACATTGGAGGTCTTCTAGTCCAACCTCCTGCTCAAGAAACAGACCCTCTATAGTTTTAGACAACTGGCTATCCTGTCTCTTCTTAAACGACTCCAGCAGTGGGGCATCTATGACTTCTAAAGGTAAACCATTCCTTAAGAAATTTCTCCTAATTTCTACATTGCTTCTCTCTTTTTGTTACTTTCCATCCATTGTTAATCAGAAGCTGTTTTCACAGAGCAAGCCAAGTAGCACAACAATTGATAATCTAAAAACGGGCAGGGTCCCAGATGAATTGATATGGGAGTATGCAGATATTTAATCAGGAACTGAAGAAATTCATATGGGGAGCTTCCAATATAAACATCTGTGGACTGAGTCAAAAGCCACAGAAATCACCTGCCATTACTGGACATTTGTGGTCCTCTTTCCAAGCTTCATGATGCTCAGTTGAACTCTCGATCCATACATTGCATGTAAAGCATGTGCCAGAGCATAAATGGCACTGTAGATATTGTTAACTGTCACCTGTCATTCTCGTTTCAAAAGTGTAATTGGGCAGATTCTGCAGGTTCTCCTTTCCTGTACAGTGTTTTTTCCCCTTTGGAGGGATCTTCCCTGATTGATGGATCTTGCAGTGAAAGACTATTTCCCACCATGCAGGGAGGAAGACAGCTCCTTGGGGGTTTAAGGGGTCTAAAGAAAGAAGGAAGTGGCTGAATTCTGAGACATCCCCGGAGTGGTCTACAAAATGCAAGACTCCATGGAAAAGCTTTAAATATATCAATTTGGCTTCAGATTGTTGCACACCAAGTTTCCAATGGGAAGTGAAGATACAAACTTTCCTAAATGGTGCTTTCTTATATTTTTCAAATTTTTTTACTGCCCCTATTAAACTGGCAGTAACCATTGGGTTTGCAAACAGAATAAACACTTCTGCTTTAGTCAAGGGAGGAGAATTGAGAATTAATTTCTTCAATATTATCCGTTTGGTTGATGGCCCCCGCATCCAGCTGACTCACTTTGACTGGCAAACGTCTTCCCTTCTTAGCCATTTTTATTGGTTGTGGTATGTCAGAAAACAAGAGATGAAACCACAACTTAATACAGAGAATAAATGGCACTAAAATGATGCCTAATCAGATCCATACCTAGCATAAAGAGTAATCTAAGTGTCACAAGCTCATTATATGCCCTCTCCCCAACAAAAAAAACTATTTTTAGTCTGTTTTGTCTGTTCCATACTGTATCCAAGGGAGCTCTCTTACCTGTGAGACCTTAACGATGCTGAAGATGAAGGCCATCTGCCTTGTGGACTTGGCACTGAGACCACCAAAGATGGAGAACAGAGTGTCCTGCTGGTCACATTTGTAACCTGGAACCTCTTGGCCTAGTGAGGACCAATCTCCTTATGCTGCGTCACCTGTAAAGTCATGGAATCAATTATTAACCAATCCATCATCCTCCACTTAGAGACAAACAACCCTACTCTCCAATAAACAATTTGGTTTCAGAAAAACTATCCTGTAATCTGCAACTCTTACAATGCAAAAACATATGGACGACACAACTCGACCAGGGCAAAGCAATAGACGAATCTACATAGACTTCTGTAAAGCCTTTGACTCAGTGGTACACGACAAACTACTCCTAAAAATAAAATCCTATGGTATCTCTGGACAACTGAATAACTGGATAGAAGCATTCCTGGCAAACAGACAACAAATGGTCAAAATTGGGAGCGTCCTATCAAACTCTGTACCTGTCAATAGTGGTGTCCCCAAGGCAGTGTTCTAGGACCAACTCTCTTCATACTCTACATAAATGACCTCTCACGATCATATTAAGAGCAATTGCGTTCTTTTCGCTGATGATGTAAAGCTGTTCAATACCACAGACAATACTGCTACCCTACAAAAACATCTCGACTATGTGTCAGAATGGTCAAACAAATGGCAACTTCAAATCTCAACAAATAAATGCTCTGTTTTACATATTGGCAAAAAAAATCAGAAAATAAATA